>NC_091568.1:3212385-3214885 GCF_042767895.1 Penaeus vannamei
TAGAAGTAATGATACTAATTACTATAATAATAACAATAATCATGATGATAACAATGTTGATAATAATAAAAATAACAAAAACAGCAACAACAACAATGATGGTGACAATGATAATTAGTAGTAGGTATCATAATAATTAGTAAGTGATAATGAGGATAAAACTAGTGATATTAATAATGATAATAACAACAACAACAACAATAATAATAATTGATAATAACAACAACAACAACGACATAAAAAATTATCATTCATTAAAATTTTAAAAAAATAATGATATAATCAAATATAATGACAGTAATGACAATAGTAAAAATTATTAGTAGTAATAACAGTAATAGTAATGATTTACTTATCATAATGATAATAACAATGATGATAATGATAACAATGGTAATAATAATAAAGACAAAAAAGCAACCTTAATGATAATAATATTATGATGATATTGTTATGATTATAATTATATTGATAATAATAACATTAATAATAATTATGATATTAATAATACTAATAATTATGATAATAATAACCTAAAACCTAAACCTAATCATGAGTTGGGGACATTGGGTTAGGTTGGGTTAGGTCAGGTTTGGTTTGGTTTTGTTAGGTTAGGTTTGGTTTTAGGTTAGGTTTTAGGTTTGGTTAGGTTAGTTTTAGGTTAGGTTTTAGGTTAAGTTTGGTTTTCGGTTAGGTTTTAGGTTAGCTTTGGTTTTAGGTTAGGTTAGGTTTGGTTTTAGGTTAGGTTTGGTTTTAGGTTAGGTTTGGTTTTAGGTTAGGCTTTAGGTTAGGTTAGGTTTAGTTTTAGGTTAGGTTTTAGGTTAGGTTTTAGGTTAGGTTTGGTTTTAGATTAGGTTAGGTTTGGTTTTAGGTTAGGTTTGGTTTTAGGTTAGGTTAGGTTTGGTTTTAGGTTAGGTTTTAGGTTTGGTTAGGTTAGTTTTAGGTTAGGTTTTAGGTTAAGTTTGGTTTTCGGTTAGGTTTTAGGTTAGCTTTGGTTTTAGGTTAGGTTTGGTTTTAGGTTAGGTTTTAGGTTTGGTTTTAGGTTAGGTTTGGTTTTAGATTAGGTTAGGTTTGGTTTTAGGTTAGGTTAAGTTTGGTTTTAGGTTAGGTTAGGTAAGGTTTTGTTTTAGGTTAGGTTAGGTTAGGTTTGATTTTAGGATAGGTTAGGTTTGGTTTTAGGTTAGGTTAGGTTAGGTTAGGTTAGGTTAGGTTAGGTTTGAGGTTAGGTTAGGTTTGGTTTTAGGTTAGGTTAGGTTTGGTTTTAAGTTAGGTTAGGTTTGATTTTAGGTTAGGTTTTAGGTTTGGTTAGGTTTGGTTTTAGGTTAGGTTTTAGGTTAGGTTTGGTTTTAGGTTATAGGTTTGGTTTTTGGTTAGGTTTGGTTTTAGGTTATGTTAGGTTTGGGTTTAGGTTAGGTTAGGTTTGGTTTTAGGTTTGGTTTAAGGTTAGCTTAGGTTTGGTTTCAGGTTAGGTTAGGTTTGGTTTCAGATTAGGTTAGGTTAGGTTTGGTTTAAGGTTAGCTTAGGTTTGGTTTCGGGTTAGGCTAGGTTAGGTTTGGTTTTAGGTTAGGTTAGGTTTGGTTTTAGGTTAGGTTAGGTTAGGTCTGGTTTTAGGTTAGGTTTGGTTTTAGGTTAGGTTAGGTTTGGTTTTAGGCTAGGTTAGGTTTGGTTTTAGGTTAGGTTAGGTTTGGTTTTAGGTTAGGTTAGGTTAGGTCTGGTTTTAGGTTAGCTTAGGTTTGGTTTCAGGTTAGGTTAGGTTTGATTTTAGGTTAGGTTAGGTTTGGTTTTAGGTTAGGTTTGGTTTTAGGTTAGGTTTGGTTTTAGGTTAGGTTAGGTTTGGTTTTAGGTTAGGTTGGGTTTTAGGTTTGGTTAGGTTGGGTTTTAGGTTAGGTTAGGTTTGGTTTTTAGTTAGGTTAGGTTTGGTTTTAGGTTAGGTTTTAGGTTAGGTTTGGTTTTAGGTTAGGCTAGGTTTGGTTTTAGGTTAGGTTAGGTTTTAGGTTAGGTTAGGTTTTGTTTTAGGTTAGGTTAGGTTTGGTTTTAGGTTAGGTTAGGTTTGGTTTCAGGTTAGATTAGGTTTGGTTTTAGGTTATGTTAGGCATGGTTTTAGGTTAGGTTACTTTAGGTTTGGTTTTAGGTTATGTTAGGTAAGGTTTGGTTTTAGGTTAGGTTATGTTCGGTTTGGTTTTAGGTTAGCCTAGGTTTTAGGTTTGGTTTTAGGTTAGGTTAGGTTTAGTTTTAGGTTAGGTTAGGTTTGGTTTTAGGTTAGGTTAGGTTTGGTTTTAGGTTAGGTTAGGTTTGGTTTTAGGTTAGGTTAGGTTTGGTTTTAGGTTAGATTAGGTTTTTGGTTAGGTTAGGTTTTAGGTTAGGTTAGGTAAGGTTTGGTTTTAGGTTAGGTTAGGTTTGGTTTTAGGTTAGGTTAGGTTTTAGGTTAGGTTTGGTTTTAGGTTCGGTTAGGTTTGGTTTTAGGTTCGGTTAGGTTTGGTTTTAGGTTAGGTTAGGTTTG
>NC_091568.1:3224885-3227385 GCF_042767895.1 Penaeus vannamei
GGACGTGCTATGATTCCTATGTAAGTAGTATCGGATAGCAAGAGGGATAAGAATGGATAGATCGTGTCGAAAACCACTAAACAGATGTTTGGCGGGGATAACCTTTGCTATAATGTCCCTGGCGGGGATAATGCTAAAAAAGGACAGTCCTGCAAATACACTGAAGCAAGAACGGTTAGAGGACAGTGATGTAAACTGAGCAATAAGCATACACCAAGCTAGAGACGTAACAAGTTATTTCAACAAGTACAGGATTTGTAACAAGTGTGGTGCGTGTTATATGTGGCCAACGCGATCCCAGTCTCAAAAGCACAATCAAACACACACGCGCAGTTCACCTGAAAGCATATGTTATTGAACGAAGAATGAAAAATTGAAGAATTATCCACCTACCACTATTGCGTCAAAACATCGTGTTTGCATTATAAATCATATTTTAGTGATTGACAAGGCTCCAATCTCTTCTCCTAATGTCATACTTCTTTCCCCTGACAAATCCGTCCTGAAGATCCTGCTGGCAAGTGAATCGAGGCAGAGGATGTGGACGAAGACTTGCGTTAGGTCCGTCTTCGTGGCGACCGTCTTGGCCGCGGCGTCGACGGCGTCTGCGAACTCCCAGTTTTACGCCAAGGTGACAGCACTTGCATTCTTCTCTCTCCAGTGTTGTGTTCATTTCATTTTGTGTTCATGTTGTTGATACGTTATCCGAACGCAGGCGCCCGAGTTACATGCCTGACGGTCAAATCTTACTCTTGTGCCAAAAAACGAAGTCCTTTGCTATTGACCCAGTTCCTCCTCCTCTCAGGTCGAGCCGTCTTTGCCATCCAGCATGTCGACGGCGCTGCTGGAGACTTACCCCGGCCTGATTTACCGCCTTGGTTGTCTGCAGAAGTGCAACGAACGCCAGTGCTGCTGCTTGGCCTGTGTTAATGGTGAGTTCGCACCTTTGAATCGGATCCTTTAAACTTCCCTTAACTTCTGGCAGCGTGTTTGTTTATGCTTCTCCCCCTTTCGACGTCTTGCAAGTATCCAGCACTTGCACGTCTGTTGGGCCGTTAGAAATACCATTTATTTTTTGTCGATAAAAAAAATCCCTAGGTACACATACGCACAGGGTTTTCTCTTCAATTAAAACTTCTCTTTCTGTGACTTAGAAGCTAAAGCACTCCATGAATCCATATTACAAAAATAATCCTAATAAATATAGTCTAATGTGGGACAGTAGAAGCGTATTCACGAATGATGATACCAATTAAGTCGCTTTCAGTACCTCGGGATATGAAGACGCACTCTTGAGATCAATAATGATATATCAAAGTGCAGCGTCAGTTAAATGCACAAAACCTTGATTTGAGTAAATTGCTCACAATCGTCGCAGTCTGACAGGGGTCAAGCCCTGTGCGTGTGTAGGCTTTTAATGCCCTTATTTCCTCTGATGGCCTTTAAAATGCATTGGCGAGCTTTGTAGAATTCATATGAATGATCATCAGAAACCTGCCAATTTACAACCCTCAAGACATGTAAAATGCAAGTAAATCAAACTAAAAGCATAATTACAGTAAACTAAATTCTTCGTCCTTAAGGGCAATCATGCACATTTACATTTCATGATGGGCTAGCTGCATGTGCGTATGCGTGCGTGATTACTTAGGATAACTTTGGGAAATAAAATCCTAAATTACAGACTCGGCGTGCCACTTGTACGACTCTAGAATCGCGCGTGACTGGTCGAGCTCCGACGACGCGGGCGCCCTCTCCTTCGACGCCTGCTTCCCCGCCTGGGGCGCAGGTCGTCGCCAGGTCGTCCCCGTGGCCACGTCCGCCTCGTCGGAGAGCCAGGGCTCCGAGGCGCCGAAGGCCCTGAATGGCCTGGCGAACGGCCAGTGCTTTGCGTCCGAGCCCGAGGCTGGCAGCTGGTGGATGGCCGACCTGGGCGAGTCGAAGCCCGTGTCGGAGGTGCGGATCCGGACGGCGCTGGAGAGCGCAGGGACCGCCGCCCCGCCGCTGACTGCAGCTCGTCTGGGGAACTCCGCGGAGCCCTGGGGCAACGCCCCGTTCGGAGAGCCTCAGCGGGCGGCGGAGGCGGTGTTCAGGCCCGCCAGGCTCATAGGTGGCCGCTTCCTCTCCCTGCACAGTCTGGTCGCGGACGCAGCGCTGACCATCTGCCAGGTCGAGATCACGGAGGATAGGCTCCCCTACGGGTAGGAACGTTTGCGGGAATGTTGCTCTGTCTGTAAATGAATATGATACACTTTTGTGACCTCATAAGGAAATTATCTTTTGTCACTGTCTCAGTATCTATTTGCATAACCCTGTCTGTTTATCTCCCACAGGTCCTGCCATGACCTGCTGCTGAGCGGGTACCGGGCGAGTGGTCCCTACACCCTCAACCCTTTCGACTGCTGCTCCGACCGCGCCGTCACAGCCTACTGCGACATGGAGACCGACGGCGGAGGCTGGACGGTCGTGCAGCGCCGCCGGGACGTCCTGCCGCGGGAGG
>NC_091568.1:3232385-3234885 GCF_042767895.1 Penaeus vannamei
TTTAATAGGCAAAAGAATCTGAAATTTATTGCCTCCACTTCTGAATAATATGTCAAAGAAGCTTCTCTATTCTCTTGTGATTTTTTTGTAGGAGGGACTATGATATGATATTTGATCATGTATGGGAATCAGGGTCTGGAATTATAAAACACTTATTCCTCTTCTTTTTTATTTTTTTTTACTTGGACAAGAGACAGGTATAAGTACACATAGCCAGCATCAGGAATTGGGGATATTCTGCTTACCATACTTGTTCATCACTCCACTCTCTCCTGCAGGTATTAACACAGCTTTTTTCTTTTTTCTGTTTTTCTTTTCTGCCTTCATCTTAAGCTACCTCTATTGTACAATTTACAGTGTGGTTCAGCAAAGTGATAACTTTGTTGTTTTTCATCTTTACATACAACTGCTTTTTGTGTTTTTACTTCTGACATGGCAAATTGATGACATTGTCTCATTACCAGAGCAAAGCTTTTCCAGGCAACAAACTGCATATATACAATTCTGTGAAAATAACTGCTCTGTACAGAAGAGCTTGAAAAAGTAACATGTCTGTAGGCTAATAGACTAAAGACGTATTTTGAAAACAACTGTTGACCAAAAACTCCTTTCATATCCTACCATACACAATTGAGCGTAAAAAGTGTAACGAACATTTCATTTCACCTAGCTACAAATTCTGTTTAAATTAATTATGGATAAATTGTACTTCCACACTTACTCTGTCTGAATGTGTTAAAAAACCAAATGATTCTTCAGCCAAAAGTATTGAAAATTATGTACAATATTAGAAGGTACATTATTGAAATACCTGAGCCAATCCAGGACGGAATTCTTTTAGAAGGCATTTGGTAAGAATATATTTATAAGGCAAGTGCTGCACAAAGGCAGGCTTTATAGTTATAAGGAAATTTCAATAAAAAAAAGGAAAATAAAAGAATCAGAATGCAATTGTATATTAATAAATTAGATGATTGGATTTGTTTAATCACTGGACTACCAAAATATCATAAAGAAAATGGCTGTCAAAATAAATCAGCTGATATTCCACCTTAGATATCATTGTAAAAACAGCATTATGCAATGTCAACAAGTTTTTAAATGAAGTGGGTTTCAAAAGTCACAATAGTGCAACTTAGCCTCATTTTCTATCAAAATTACTCTACACACATGAAACTGCATTATGTAAAACAATTATACAGAAAAGCATAATCTAAGTTTTTTAATGGTAATTACCAATCATCAGTGGGAGTACTCCAAGAACCAATTTATAATCTATAATCATCATATAATGAGCTTTCTAATGAAACATGTCTGATGCTATATATATCAAAGTATTTACTGTAATCAAATAGTAATAATTATTTACGATATTACTCTGTGCTACAGGCAGACACGACAAAACAAAAATCATGAAAAACTGATACCCTTTGGAGTAAGTGAACTGATCATTCCAAGTGTAGCAAACAATAGCCTTTGCATAATCTCCATGCACATAAAATGGGAAAAAAGTACTTTTTCATCTTGATTGAAGGAGTAAGAGATGAATGTAACAACTCCATCAGCAATGACTGGCTGCAATGTGGGTTTTATCATGTGTGAACAACAGGAGTATAACATTATGTATTTCCTATAACTTACAACATTCACATGCCATGATTGCACATTCAGTTGCTTGCAATGGTACACACTGGGCTTAAGTCATACCACTTGGTAGTAATAAAAATAAGTTCAGAATATTGAGACACAGGGAATGGATTAGAATTGGTGTGGCTTGACCCAAAAAAAAATAAACATTTCCCACAAACCTGCCATAATTCATTATTTAGATTGTGTCTAGAAAGGATTTGGAGTGTTAATTTAAATGACGGCTTTATCAGACTTCTAGTAATTGAAAAGGCAAATGCCTCAGCTATTAACTGGCCAATACCATTCTGAATTAACTCTTCTGTGTTAGTAATAATGTTAGATACTCCAATGCAGATGATCACATTACGAAATCAGTAATAATACAAGTGGTAAAAAACTGAATCATGTAATGTGATAATATGAACATTCCACACCCAGAGTGACACAGAAACTACTCAATTTGTTGGTTTAGTTTTCTACATCCAGTTTTCTCATGAGAGCACATAGAACAAAAGATAAGAATTGCTTTTTGATGTACATCGATTTTCATCAAGAAAATACACAAAATGAAAAGTTCCAGTGTCTTGCATTTAGCAGACATACTACAACTAAAACTTATTCCTGAGTTAAAGTTACATCCATTGTCACTTATTGCCAGGTACCTCTTAAAATCTTTTTTTTTTTCATTTTTGTTTCTAAAAATCAAAAACATTGCCATCTTAT
Organism: Penaeus vannamei; assembly: GCF_042767895.1. NCBI lineage: Eukaryota > Metazoa > Arthropoda > Malacostraca > Decapoda > Penaeidae > Penaeus > Penaeus vannamei. The sequence continues at coordinate 3,234,738 of NC_091568.1, forward strand.
AAGATATTCTATAGAAGGGCATCATCTTACAAAAGCTTTGTGTGGATGATTTATAACCTTTATTGAACTTCAGCTTTTATGTGTAAGTAAAAAACTAATTTATCTTTATTCGCAGAATCATAAACAGGCACAATTATGGCAGTGGACT
>NC_091568.1:3243960-3248960 GCF_042767895.1 Penaeus vannamei
ATATACACACACACGCACCTAAACACAGACACACACCCGCACATATACACACACACGCACCTAAACACAGACACACACCCGCACATATACACACACACGCACATAAACACAGATACACACGCAAACACAAATATGCCTGTGGACAAAAAATAAATAAATAAAAACGATCGACGTGTGGGATAACGTTGGCCACACTTTGATGCAGACGGCCTTCAGGTGCAGGTTGTCGAAGGTGCCGAGGTTGGCCTGCAGGCTCAGGTGGCCTGGCGTTGCCGAACTGGTCCAGCAACATCGCCTTGGCCTTGCTTGTCGACGTCCAGACCATGGCCAGGCTAGGGAGCAGCAAAATGGCCACCAGCGCCCACAGGGTGGTCGGCGACCGCGTGTGCAGATAGTCCCAGAGCCGGACTCGTCGCCGTATCCGGCGGCCTTGCTGTACTGCAGGCACACTGCCAGATGCTCCGCGGGCAAGGTCTATATAAGTACTTATATAGGCCTTGCCCGCGAGGCGTGTGTGGGCCTATTCGTGTGTGTGCGTGCGTGTTTATGTGTGTGCGTGAGCATGTGTGTGTGCGTGCGTGTGTGTGCGTATTTGTGCGTGTGTGTGTACATAGAAATATGTACCTAACATTATCTATATGTACAGTTGCGGAATTATATTTCAGTACACAAGCTGGAACCCACTTTCATACATATGGCAACCAGTACGATGTAACAATCGAGTAAATAGCATTTCTATGAATGGGTCGAAAACCCTAGTATGTTTGTTCTTCACCTTGTTTAACGACCACTCCTGATAACGAATGGAACATACTTCCTCCCCTTATCTGCAGCCAGAATAATCTTATCGCGTATACGTGCCATGCTGTCGAACACGCCTGGCAAACCTGAGACTCCTTTTTATTACATGAAATAGAGACAAAACTAGAGGAAGACTTAAGGGGACCGTCTGCTTTTTTTTTCGATTTTTCGATTTATCTTGCCGATTTTGATGAAACTCACACCCTTTTATTTGGGCCCCTTCCCATTGCCTGTGGTCGATTTTTTTCGAAATCGCCCGAACAGTTTTTGAATTATTGTCAAAAAACCGAAAAATGCGAAATTCGCCATTTTGAAAATGCAGCACCTGGGTCAAAGGATTCAGACTTCGAAACGGCAGACGGCCAATTTTATTTGATCTTTGCACAGAACTACCTTATATCTACAACTTGATCGAGAGCGTTTTTCTGTTTCGACTTCAATTTTTTGTGAATTTTTGAAGTTGGGGACTTCAAGAAAAAAAAAGGTAAAAATTCTCTTACATTGACCACTTTTACAGAAATTGCAGGCAAAAACTGCGAAAGCATCTCGATCACGTGTAGATATTTTATTTTCTACAAAATGAGCCATAATATGTTAATTTTGGACATATGGTGTGCTTGGAATCCTTTGACCCCTAATGGTGGAGTTCCGAGATATCGGCTTTTGCGTTTCTTCATCTTTCCAAGGCTATCTTGATATCAAGAAAACAAGGCATAAGATTAGTCTTCTACACCGCAATCCTCTATCATCTACCTGCATTCCGAAGTCTTGCGGACATTGCCAACACGTAACGGTTTCTCAAATCTTACGTATAGTGCAGAGTGGTGGCAGTGATCTGAAGTCTATAGGCCTACATTGACCATTTTAAAAAATTTCTCAAAAATCAAAGAAAATCCTTAGCCATTCTGATTTCATGTTTGAATAGAACTATCTTTCTACTATTATATGCAGAAGCCATTTTGAGAAGTTGACCTTACTTTTTTCTTGGTGAATATTTTCCGAAGGTGACTATTTAACACCTAATAGGAGATTTTGGAAACATGTCGCACACAAGAACCACGTGAAAATATTGCAAATCCTCATGGCAGTATGTAATAGAACTATTATTCAGCTACAAAATGAGCCATAATATTTAAAATCGGACCGATTATACGTGTGTGCTATGCGTAAAAATATGAAGGACCTAAAAATGCGATCTTATTCCTTTTTATTATATTTACATTTTACATGACAAATCATGTACAGAATACTTGTATTGATATAATTATCTATCATATACCTATTATTGATGCTCTAATGAGGTTTTACAACGTATAATATTTGTCGAAAAAATAACTTTTCTCCAGTCGGACGGAGTACCAAACACATACTTTTCCCCCACGCGACAGGGGCCGTCCTGGACCATGAAAATCGTCTTTTTAAATCTGCGGAATAACTCTACGGGGTCACGTAAGCCATTCCTCTCCAGACCCCGTGGAAGAAGTCGAAAAACAATTACGCCGCGATGTGAAACTATGTATATAAGGTATATGAGCACATATAAAATGAATTTTCATTGTACCCCATGACCTTTTGTTATTTATATTGTTACTACCGTTTGTTTCTTTGTTTGTTTATTAATTGTTTATTTGTTGTTTTTTATTATTAGTTTGTGTTTTCTAATATTTCTAAAGTTATGAACACATTTTAACGAGATTTTAACCAAAAGTGAGTTTTAACCTAACTTAGACGCTTGTGCAGTTTGGTGGTGATGCGGACCATGGTTTGGATCCAGGAATTTTTTCTAACTCGAAAAGTTATGAATGAATTTGAATAAAATTTTAACCTGAGGTTTGTCTTAGCCTAATTAATATTCCATATAATTTTGGTGGTGATCCTGAATATTTGGCAAAAACTACCCCCCATGGGTGGGGGGAGGTTTGCATCTTTGAAATTTTTGCTCATAGATCAAAGTAACTATGTATGATAAGTATAAAGATAAGAAAATACACCATATGAAAAACATATCATGTTTAGTTATTTCAATGGAAAATTTCTTCATTGCCGTTTTTTGGACGCTTGCCGGATTTTTGAAATTATTCCAAAAAAAAGAAGGTTGGTCTCATCTTATGTGAAATTTGATAAGCTTTCAGAAAATAACCTCATATTTTTATTATCTCTAATCATTGCGTCACAATTGCCGATTTTCAAAGGTACCATCAAAAAAATAATATTTCGGTCGACATCAAAAATCGCTGCTACCACCTAAAAAATAACGGTCGAGCCTTGAAATTTTCAGGGGAGAAGCGGGGGACTAGAAACTACTTGAAACTGCATTAAAGTCCATTTCGGCAAGAGGGGCGAAAATCGCCGAAAAATCAGCAGAAGGTCCCCTTAAATTGTAGCAGATAATTTCGTTTCGCCTTATATATTGGGACCTATAATAGCAGAAATCTAGAATACAGTATAAGTTTAGTCGACTTTGCTCTGAAAAAAATATATTGTTGGCTAAAAAACTGAATTAGTATTATGGAAATATAACAAGATTGGAAATCATCAACAGGGGATAGATATAATTTCGCATAGGCCTATAAAATTACGACAGAAAAAGTTTGCGAGTTGTCTTCTCGATCTTAATAGTAATGCCCAGGGCGCTAATGAGCGTATAACACGCATAAAAGCACACACACACAAACACACACACTCACGCATACACATGTGTGTGTGTGTGTGTGTGTGTGTGTGTGTGTGTGTGTGTGTGTGTGTGTGTGTGTGTGTGTGTGTGTGTGTGTGTGTGTGTGTGTGTGTGCGTGTGTGTGTGTGTGTGTGTGTGTGTGTGTGTGTGTGTGTGTGTGTGTGTGTGTGTGTGTGTGTGCGCGCGTGTGTGTGTGTGTGTGTGTGTGTGTGTGTGTGTGTGTGCATAATGTACCTCTACATCCATGCATGATATATAAATAGATATATAGACACATATGGGTAGACAGACAGATACATCTATGCGTTTATGTATGTGCAGATATATAGCCGTCAGCCAACACAGCAGGCAACATCAATTATTCAGACCTTCCTGTGGGCTTAATTAGTAGCCTAACCTGACCAGAATACGTTCAAATCAATATTAAGAGAAATGAAACAATTTAGCACAGATATACAGTAAATACATTAAAAGGGAAGCGTACATGAACAAATATATATATATATATATATATATATATATATATAGAGAGAGAGAGAGAGAGAGAGAGAGAGAGAGAGAGAGAGAGAGAGAGAGAATGGCAGGCCAAGAAGCGCCACAAGGTGCTATTGATTCCCCGGGTCAATGAATACCTAGTTACTGTCTTTCCTGAGAACCTGCAAACCAGCAACTCACGGAACTGTTGATCCATTAGTCCTTATGTCTGGTGTGTACTGAGGTCTTGGAAATTTTGGAATACATGTTGAAATTTAAAAGGAATAAGCATCAATTATTTGCAGTTTATGATTACAAAGAACGTTAGAAAGTAATTATGTAATTATGTCTTGCCTTTCATAAACAAGTACAGTTTTAATGAAGACGTGTAAAGTATTAACGAAAATTGTACACATTTGATAATGAATTTCTACAGCACTTTAAAAAATCAGACAATTCCTTAAACCGTTCATCACGAAACAATATTAATACACTTAACAGACACATGCGCAAAAAGAAAGAAAAATAAGTGTTATTTACCAACCTAAACCTGATAATCAATATAGTGTCTAATTCTGAAGATCTGACTGCACAATATTTTAGAGTACCTGCTCTGCTTTTGTCTCATTACTAATTCATAGTATGTCTAAGCGTCCACACCAGCGACACAACACGGTGGGAACATTAAGACTGACAAGTTGGGTAACAAGTTGTTAAGTCGTTGAGGAACATCGTAGTAGACATTATGGCACGGATTTGTTGGGCGACATGTTAGCAGTCCTGGTGTGGACGAGGTGGTGTCGCCAGAGACCTCACACCAACAGACCAACATGGAGTGGACAGTTTCATCGACTCTTTTTGCCATGTCTCTCAACATTGTAACCGATGTGTCCCCAGACATACCAGGAGATTGGTATCCGAATATCTCCTACTGTGTTCCCCACAATGTTCCCAACTGGTCTCCAAGCAACGTGGCACTGGTGTGGACGCAGCCATAGTCTGCCTGTATTGACGTTGTGTACAGAAGCCATTGCAGAAACGACAACCCTGT
>NC_091568.1:3253960-3276460 GCF_042767895.1 Penaeus vannamei
AACAATAATAATAATAATAATAATAATAATAATAATAATAATAATAATAATAATAATAATAATGACTAATAACAATGATGAAGATGATATTAATAATAACAATAATAATGATAATACAAGTGTGACAATATTAATAATGATAATTACAGATGATAATGATAATAGTAATAGTAATGATAAAACTAATAATACTAATAATAATGATGATGATAATAATGATAATGATTATCTTAATAATAATAATAATGATTATCTTAACAATAATAATAATAATAATAACAATAACAATAATGATAATAGCAATATTGACAATTCAGTATTTGCATTAGAAAATATACTCCCACCAATGGGTATGAACACCACCCCAGTAGTAGAAGATGAGACTTTATGAGTAAAGATTGCCTCCGGGCTGCTATGAGTGTCCATAATAATGAGAATATAGTAGCGAGTATGAAAATTTGAGCCAATTCAAAGGTCTTGAAGTAGAAATAGAGATGTGGCACCTCAAGGTAGCTACAGTCCCATCAATTGTCGGAGAACTTGGAATGGTTCAAGAGAGTTGCAAGAGACGTGAAAATAAGGTGAAAGTGGCTGGCCTTTGCTCAAAGATTCCGTTAGGTATGTATTGTGTTGCAGATTCATGATCATTATTTAGGTCTAGGCAATTATTTTACCTCAAGATAATTAGTGAAGTTTTATTTTCTTTATGGTCTTCGTTTATCATTTTATTTCTTTATCTTTTGTGAGTGAAACCCTGAGCTGTTCTTGAGAAATTCCTCACTGGAGCGCCGAACTCCCACATGTAACGCCCACTGAGTTTAGAATCATAGGAAGGACAAATTGACTGAACTCAAATATTCAAATCACCAATAACTGACAATTGAAAGCACCCACAGAATAACTCTTAAAGATGCTATACATAATCTCAATATAGATATTTTTGTCTTATTCATCTAGTTCTAACCGGTTTTCCTATCTGCAGACCCGGGAATCCACGAACGCCCCTTACGAGAACAGCTTCAAGAGTCAGCTGATGAGCGTAAACAATTCGAGATATGAGGTGTGTTTTGGCGCTGTTCGAGGAACATTATTTTAGTTATTTGCCCAAATGGTTTTCGTATTGTGTAATATCTTGAAACTTTTAGGAGATTTAGTTCATGTTTACTTTAATTATTGTGGTCTTGGTTTGGTATGGTCGCTGGAATAAGTCGGGAGATGTGTCTGTTAGTCCTATTTTTGAAAATTCTTTAATTTTCGACCCTGGTATTATCTCGTTTATATATGAAACAGGCTTTTGGTTCTTTGTGATTTAGCGAGTATAGCTAAATGATGGCAAGAAATCCTAGTATGTAAAACAGCATAAATACTTCTTTATATATCTGTTGAGTTTGCGTAGACGCAGTTAGCATTATCCGTTTTCCTTTTAGCTTAAATTACTGTGCCAGACTCTTGTATTCTCTTCTGAGTAAAAAGATGTAATTTATTTCAGTGTGTGCTGCTGCTTTTTGTCTTTTTGTATTGTTTTTTAACTTATAGATTAGCTTCCATTGATAGAGGGAAAATGTGTTTCCTATTTTCCACTCCACAAACTCTGCCCCCTCCCCCCAAGAATTTACCCCAGAGGCTATATGATTATATGATAAAACACACACTTAGTTTGGTTTTGATTAGAATACACCAATTTTTGTAAAGTTATTGGCCATCTTTAGCATCCATTTTGCTAAATGAATAGATTGTGGAGTAAATATCAAATTGTACAAACATGTTATAATTGTTAAGTTTTTGTAAATGTTAAAAATAGGACTGTGCAGTGACATAGAAAAACTTAAAATGATAGTGTTAGGCATGAAAAAATATAGGTAATGCTACAATTCAAGACCAGCTAATCTGTTTATGTGTGGCCAAGTCTAATGAAATAGTGGTCTCTGCATTCTATGGTTCTGAAAAGGCAAACACCCTTCTACTACATACATTGTGGCAAGACAGCTTGTTCATTTCCTTGGATATTCATTATCAAATATTGGATCAGTTCAGAATTGATCTTACAGCACAAATGTACAAGAGTTTTGTCAGCCTTTACCAGTGCACAAAGTATGTAGGACAAGACATCAACTCACATGGTCCTAATCTAAGTAATTATCATATGCAGTCTATAGATTGCAGTACAAAAGTCAACACCATTTATGACAAACAAGATGATCAGTACCTTGCATATTATAAGAATATTGAAATTGGGAGCCATGAGATTCATAAAGAAATTGTGCATAAGTGGGTTTTGTAGGTAACAGGCACATACTACTAGTTGAATCAATTTATCTCCCAGTAAGCTGGTACAAGTAATAGTAATACAGATGCTTATACATTTTATTTTACTTAAGAATATTATTTTATTGCTAATAATTAAACCATCCATTCTAGAATGTGTCATTTTTGAGCCCTTCTACAAATGAAGCATGATGAGTAGTGTGAGAGTAGACGTCCAGTGGTCACCTGTTGCCGAAGACCAATTTCTGACTTGGGGCTCAGATTTACAGCTGTATCAAGTTCAAGAAGTCTCTCCAACTGAGATTGTTCAGCTTCCTCGTAAGTATTCAGTGGAGTAGTGCAGTGACAGACAAAAGCAGTATCAGGGTCTGCCACTGTACATATACTTAATTAATTTACCAACACACTTATATATCTGCCACTGGCTTACATTGCAATCACAACAGGAAAGGCAAAAGCCCGTAGGGATTCATCTGGCAATCCTGTGTTTGCATTGATAAGTAGCAGTGATTTTATAGTACTAGTATTCCTGTAATATCCTTACTGAAGAGGGAAGAATTATCATGTCTTTTTCACAAATGTGCTTCTTATATGGGATGTAAATTTCATTTGCACGTTTATTATGGGATGTAATTTTCATTTGCACATTTGTGTGTTTATTTTAGAATAAAAGATGAGTTTGCCATGTGAAACCCTTCTTTTTCTGCAAATGAGCTGTCTACCTCTTTTTGATAAACTTTAATTAAATTAATAATGTGACAGTAATATGAGAATGATATAAATAACATTAAAGTCTATGGGTTCAGATTTACACAAATGATAGAACTAAATATATGTAAATTGATAATTTCATGTATTTGTAAACATGATTTTAAAGAAATGAATTACAAAATCTAATGTATCTTTTATCATTTCACAGGATTACGTTTAGGTCCTAAAACAGCAGCTTCACTTCTATCCACAAATAATGACCTACAGTACATAAAATGTGTCGCCTGGTGTCCTGGACTGGAAACAGATCAAAGCAATCAGCTTATTGCTGTTGGACAGGCCAATGGAAAAGTTGCTCTCACAAGTTTCAGTAAAGTGCCAGACCCCAGAGGTCTCAAGGGAAGAGAGTTCAGTAAGTATCTCTGAAGAATTGTTGACAATTTGGCATTATTTTTTATCTCAGGTGTGCAAAACATATCAGTACCTGATGCATTGATATTCATGTATACTTGAGCACCTTCACTTAGATTATAGTATAGGAGCTTTTGTTCCTTGGAATGCATTCTATGTTGTTAAAGTTTGAATCCCTAGTTATATATATTTTAACTTGGATGCATGGTCAGCATGTACCTACTATGCCTTAACATTTAGATATTTCTAAGTGAAATGAAATTTTTTTTTTTACAGTTCCAAAACATTCTCGGGCAGTGAATTCTTTGGCATGGAGCACACAGGAACCCAAGCTCTTGTCTGCAGGTCTAGACAAAGTACGAACCGACCACTCGGTATTAGTATGGGATGTGACTCGGACAAGTCAGCCCCCATCTTATACATTTGATCAACGAAACTCGAGTGCTGGGTTAGTTTGAATTACTGTTAACTTTTCATAGTAAAAAGTTCTTATACATATTACCTGTGAGAGATGAAGTAATCAACCAAATATGAATATTATACTGGGAATCTGATTGAAATAATTTGATATCACTGGTCATATGTTGAAGTTAAAGAAACTCTTGATTTGCATTGGCTTATTTATAGAAATTCTTTTTTCAAGGTTTTAGAAAGGGTTCAAAAGATCATTCATCTCTACTTTTTTCTTTTCTTTTTCAGAGAAAATATCAAACCCCTTATTGAGTTTGGTTTAGCAGAGGCAAGTCACAGTGTTGCATTTTCTCTTCATGCAAGTGGCACACTTTTGACCGGGATGAACAATAAGCACATCAAAATTTTTGATCTGAGAGGTAAATGAAGATTTCCACATTTACTGTATTGTAGATGAAGATTTGTGCATACAAAGAAATATTCATAGATACATCTCTTTGTATTATGTTTTTTTTTTTTTTTTATATATTTGTTGTATTTTTTTGTTGTCATGTGTATTGAACTGAAGATGGCCATAAAAGTAAAACAGGATAATATATTTGGTTGCAATCTTTGCACTTCTGTACACAACCTTTATAATTTTGGTATTTTTAATTTCTTCCCTTTAGATATACTTAAGTGTTCTTATGTTTTTCTAAACTGGGAAGAAATTATGATAAGTAGAAAAGGACAAACCATGCTAGAGGTGTTAAAGAAAATGTAAAAGAACTCTTTTATCACACTCTAGCTAATGTTTTCTTTGTAATTACAGATATATGCATAAGGCTGTGTATATGTTATTATTATAATATATTTGTATTTTTCAGAGGGTAAATTAATAACCACTGTGAGCACCAAAGCCGTTTATGGCATATGTACAGACCCACACAATGAGCATCGTTTTGCATCCTATGTTGAAAATCAGGTGAGCTGAAGTTATTTGATGAAAGTACTGCCTCCTGAACATGGTGTTTATTTTATTCCATATAGTTTTTCTTCATCATCTTTTTCTTTTCTTCTCCTTCATCATCATCTTGAGATATACTGGTATGATTTTTATAAAGGATGTTATTTTCGGAGATGTATTGATTATGAGGAGTATTCTTTAGTCCTACTTGGTTACTCCCCTTACTTTTACATCACACACTCACGCATGTGCTCACTGTCCCTCTCCCTGGTGAACAGCCCTTCTAAGCCACAATGCATGCTCAAGGCAGGAAAGAGAGGAGTGACATCTAGTACACCAACAGATTGAGGCTGAGAGAAATCTGGGTTTAATGCCATAATACCTTTAGGGTTATCTTCAAATGGGGATGATACAACTTTGAGATTAAGGGAAGATTTTGGTTGATGATCAGATTTGTCTAGATGTCTTTATAATATCCAGAGTCAGATTATAACCTTTTGTTGCCTTGCAAGCACATGAAATTATGGCACGCCTCAGACGGAGCCACCCACTTACTTGTCTGCACCTATCTTGAATACTTCCTACTCATGATATATTTTAGTGACATTTACATAGCAAAAAAATAAATAATAGATAAATAAATAAGATAGTGATAATAAGAAATCACAGATAACTGTTTAGCAAGATAAACAAACATGGAATGGGGTCCATGCTTTACAGCTAGGGCCCCAAACTGGGACCTCTAATTTCAAATAAAAGGCCTCAAACAGGGGCCTTTTTTAAAGAAGATAGAGGACCACAAACAGGGACTCCTTATTCAGTAAATTGTTCAGCAATACAAAATGTTCAAATATACTAATATTTCTAAAGAAATATTTATTTGAACATCTCTTAGCAAAACCCTTCAAGCTTATTGTCCTCCTCCCCACAGTAGTACCTCTCTCCACACTACCCCACCTTCCTCCTGCCTTTGTCCTCCTACTACTTCCACCTCTACATACCTTTTGAGTATTCTTTTTGGGCTAGCCAAGTAGGATCATTTCTTTATGAATCCTGCATCCCCTTTGACAATACTCTTCTATCCATCAGTGTCTCCAAAAACAAGTAGGAAAAGTTCTTTTCACAGTTGTTTCAATCTTTCATGCCCTGTCACAGTTACATGAGAGTCCCAAGTTTGTGCACTGTTTACCCTGACTGACCTCACTGGCAAACCTATTCCTGCCCAACCTCACTCCTCTCTTAATACTTGTACCAGAGCAGCTCCTATCTCCCTGACTGATTGTCCAGTCTACAACAAGGATTGGACAATCAGTCAGCTACTCCAACCTCTACCATTCCCTCGATGCCTACTCCTCCTCCACACTTTTCCTGTCACAACAGGCAACCTCCCCACCGAACTCCCCTCCAGAAACTCTTGAAGACATCCAAAACTTCCTAAATATGACTCAAGAGAATGCTCTGTTTCCTCATCCCTACTCCAATCCCACAATTCCTGTTCCCTTTACATTCAAAGTATTTGCTGAAATCCATCACCATCATCCTCAGGTTCCCCCTACCCCCCTTCCTCCCACTCTCTCCCATAACACCCCATCCTCTCCTCCTCCATCTGCACCATTCCCTCTCATCGCACCGCATTATCCTTACTGCTCTCACATGGATGCTGATGTGACTCCCATATGTTAAAACAGTGTCCTTTTCTAGATGCTTCCCCTCCTGACATTCTTCCTGATACTTCACTACCTTCTCCGTCCCCTTTTTTCATTCCCTGGAACTTTTTCCTCTCTACCCATATTACCCATTGATTGTTTCATAATGGCTCTTTTGCCAGTTTTCCTTAAACAATGTTCCTCTTCTTTCCTCAGCCACCAATATTCTCCATTTGATATAGTCGCCCAATACCCTTAACCGTTTCCTCTTTTACTAATCTCTGTTTTACTTTATATGCTCTCCCTCTTTGCCCTTTTCACTACCATACTATCTGATAACGCTCTGTAACCTTTGACATGTAACATTTTATACTAAACACTAACTTATTTCTACCCTTTAGCTACAATGCTTTACCATAGTGCTATATAACCTTTGATGTCTAGCACATTTATTTGTATTTTAAACATTAACCATTAATCATAGAGAGAAAAGATATTACAAATGATCATGATGTATGTCATTCCAAAAAAAGATGCAGAACATACAAAGCAACAAATAATGAATGTCCTTTTAAGAATTGGAATCAAGCTGTATATACATTATATTTGAATTCCTTTCTATTTCCATCATTACTCGTACAGTTTACACTGTCTTCCTTTTTAAAAAAAGGGTATATACAAAGAATATTTGGTTTCAAAACCAAATTCTGTTATCAGTGCATAATTTGATGTATATTTTTATGTACTCATAACTTTTTATGAATATATGTATATTTTTTTATATCACATCATGTCATCAAACAAATTACACTAAATATTTTTGCACTTAAATAATATGTTATTGAAGTATTCAGAGATTTTATATCTTTAAATCTGTCATGATGTTGATATGCATATTTTACACGACCATGTATCATATTCCAGTCATGTTACGAGCTCAGAATTAATAATCCTTGATCTGGCTGGTTGCCAAGTATTTCCATGTGTGCTGCTATTTTAGGTAAGAATGATTCATGCAAAAATTAGGATTACTTATATGATTCATCAAAACTTAGATGCACGTATGTTGTACAGTGCAAGGCTAATGATGATAGAGAAATGGATCTGTCCTGTTTCTGTTATATACAAATACAGCTGCTGATAATCTGAATTGCATTGTTACCAGAAAGAATCACTGATGCTGTTGCAATATATATCAGGTGAGGCACACAAATGTTCCACCATGGGATGAGAAATTTATACCACTAGAAAAGTGAATGTTCTTCTATTTCTCCTTGCATTTCTTATGGTTATTTTTTAATTTATATAATGACTTTACCAAGTTTACTAATATGCAAAGATCAAGGGGTCTGATGCAGTGCCTGTCTCAGAGAATTGTTTTCATCATTTATATCCTTATGTTTAATCTTCTCACCATTCACATGAAACACACCATTGCTAATACTTTTTTCGTTTTGTGTTACATTATGCATTTTGATATGTGCATTTTAATTCACACAACTTCAAGATTTATTGTTTTTACTGCTAGTCATCTCATGATCTAGAGGGACCATTCATACTGTTCTAGGCAGAGAAATTAAATGTGACAGTGGCCTTGAATTGGTATCTATTAAGCTTTTCAAATTCGTCATATATTATTTTGTTTCCCAATCTTCAGGGTAGGTTTATTTATTGCTGTTTCGCTGATATTCATTCATCTGAATCAAATGCACAATTATTCCTTTGCAGATTTAAATTATAGATGTTGATTTGAATGCAGAGTTCAGCCTTCGTGTGTGAGCTTCTTTATTAAGAAATTAATTGTAGCGCATTGGCACCAGGGATGGCATGTACGTAAATGCCATGTCCACTCCGAGTCTAGTTTACTAATTGCGTTTACACGTAAATGCATCTACAAGTGCTTATTCACCAATCATTCAATTACTAGTCCTACCTATTTTGTGAGTTTATCATTTTCCTTGAATTCAGTTATATTGTTTTTTATTTAATGTTGATAATGTAACAATAATCATGATAATAATGTTGATAATAATAGGAATGATAACAGCATTAATATTAATAGCTTTAAAAATAGTGATAATAGCAGCATCAATATTAATAGCTTTGAATGATAATGATAATAACAGCACCAATATTGATGGCTTTAGAAATTTAAAAAAAAAAGGAAAAGGGAAAACAGGCACTGTCACATTACACCTACAAATTGATTCTTTGGTGGCTGAACACTTGTGGAGCCATTCATATGCAAATACATCTCACAAAAGAAAACTACATTGGACATTACATGTTCCTAGAAGCATTGGGTTGATATTTACATGCCTTCTCATTTTTATTGATTTGCCTCTCAGTGCAAATCACAGTGTGTGCATCAGTTATTAGAATTCTGTGTTATGCTTTCCCATTTTGCAGGTTCACATCTGGGACATTCGGAATATCGAGCGGCCAATTCTGTACCTCGATGCTTCAAAACCTACATCCAAATTAGCCTGGTGTCCTTCAAGGTAAAAAAAAAAAGTTCTTGAGCTTAGATTTTTTTTTTTTTTTTTAATGCTAGATTGTATTTTGTAATTTATGAAGTTGAATCACACATTTTCACTGAAACTGGGCACCTATTGATCACAGTTGGCTATGCACATTTGATCATCACAGCTTTTTGTGAACAAAGAGCAATAATCAGCAATAGGAAAATCCTTCTAAACATTATAGACTAGAACAAAATAGATATTAATTTGTCTTTTGAAGGTTATAAAAGAATTCAGTAACCTAGATAAAATTATCATTAAAATTATTTACCTTGAAATACTTATGTTATACTTGCTCATGTTGATGCTGCATTTTATAAATGCATAGTAGAAACCATGTCAGTATGTTATGTTTCTGGTATGCGATGATAGATATACAACTAAAGTGAAATTTATTCTGAAGCTGATTTATCATTTGTAAAGCTGTTGTTGGTTTTTTATCATTAACTTTGTAAATATGTAAAGTCTGGTGAAAAGCAACTATATTTACTCTATTTTTGCATGGAAGGGTTGGGCTGCTGGCATCTTTGAGCCGAGACAGTGCTGCAGTCCGCACATATGACATCCTTCATTATAATATGGGTGGAGAGGACCAAGAGCCGGCTGTACTCACAAGGTCAATCAACACAGATACCAACACATCACTTTCTGCCTTTTCTTGGCACCCAACACATGAAAATAGGATTCTCACTGCATCTTACACAGGTTAAGTATTGTGCACTTTTAGCTACTTGAAAGCTTTCTAATGTAAACTTGGATAGGTATATATAAACAGTGTGAACTATGCTAACTCTGTGTGCTTTTTTCCCAAGAGAGCTAGATCTCATACTTTTTCATTCTGTTATTACAGGGAAGCTAGTGGACTATTATGTCCAAGAAAGGATAACCCTCAATTGGTCTTCCTCCACATCAAGTTCTTTAATTTGGACCCACGGAAAGAAAACCCTTTACTACCTAGATTCTCAGCATCCTGTTTACTCTAATTTTGATGATATTTCTATAGCCATTATGTCAAGAGCACAGAAAAAGTATGGTCTCTATGTAAGTGTTTTGTTTGTTATAACTTTAATCTAGCACTAGTAGTTTTAGTACATTCTTTCTTCAATGCAAGTGTTGTCATATATCAAAAAACTGTGCAATGTTCATATTATAAATGGTTAATTTTGTAAACTTTTTGTCATTATTTACTTACTCAAAGCATATACCAAAAGCTGTATTGATTGTCCATTGTTTATATATTAATGCCTGCACTTTTAATGTCCTACAAATTCAGGAAGATAATTTGGCTACAAATGGAGAAGTGACTGGTGATATGTCCCTTCGTGATCTGTGGAGCTGGTTAGACGCAGCAAGAAGCCTGGTGACTGCTGGTAACTTTAAACTACCTGGAGGAGTGCCTTATAGATATCAGGGGGTTTTGTAAGTAATTCATATTTGTTATATTGTTGATTTTAGTTAACTCTAGTTCTTTATTTATGGGTGTATAAGTGTGCCGATTTTTCTGACTGGCATTGGTAAATGGTTATTTCTGAAGTAAAGAGTGTAGGTATTCCAAAAACAAGCTATATTTTATGTTCAAAATGTGGTGAAAGTAATGGATTTTTTTTCCTTGCTCTTTATTTTTATTTTTATTTTTCTCTTTCTTTTTAAAAAAATCCTGTTGATTGATCCTTAGTGAGTTTTAACTTTCCTAAATTTCAAGGTACAATGAAACACATTCTCAGATTCAGTTATAGCTTTATTATTGGTGACAAATTCTAATCATTATGTTATATACTAGCACAGCAAAATTATACTGCAGCTTAATTTCCAAGAAAAGATACTTTGAGGAATTGCATGTGTATTAGATATTTTTGTTTTACCCCTTTGGAATGGAGAAAAAAGATTATACTTTTTTTTCATTCTTTCTTTTCTTTTTCTTTTTTAAAAAGAGTTCTTTGGAATTCCAGTTTCATAAGAACAAAAGATCCAATTTCAAAGAAAAAAAATCAGACAAATGCTCCATCATCCATCAAATAATTATCCTTTTCATGACAGGATTTTTTGAGATGCGATATTACACATCAGTCTAGAGTATGTGGCTTGGCCTAAACTGTGTACAGCCCACTCTTTGCGAGTTATGACACATATACGTCATAGGCCATTAAATCATGACATCTTAGCCATACCTATGACTGAAGGGTGAAATCCAGCTATGAATATTAGGAAAAGACATACCCTATATGAAGGACCTGATTAAGAGGTTGATATATATCTTAAAAGTTATTTTATTTTACTTTTTTTACACTTGTCTCTTTTAGCTAGTACAACTAGCACTTTGAATATGCCTGTATTTATATATTCATACCATTCACTTTTTATAAATTTTTATTTAGGAGTCTACTGACCATGGGTGAGCTGATGTCTGATGTAGTGAACAAGCCATGGGTTGGATTAGATTTACAGAAGGCACCTACGTGTAAAGTGTTCAGGTAGGTGTGTTGATTATACATAGTTTTTTTTTTTTTTTTTTTTAGTATTTAGGTATTTTCTTTGTCATTATGAAATATGTCTGGTCAAAACTTGATGTAGACATTTCTGTGGATTAAGTTTTGAATGATGATATATTTTTGTCCTAATGCAAGATTCACAAAATACTCATTTCCACCAATAGGTGTGAAGAGCGAAGCAGAGCCTTAGAATTGTGCTCTTGGGGTTTTGAAAATGAGGCTGTTCTGACTAGTTTCCTAGCTCAGTTAGAGAATGCAGGAAACTATACGCGCGCAGCTGCTGTAGCTGTTTTCAACCAGCGCATAAAGCAAGCAATACAGATCTTACAGAAGGGAGCTGCAGTTAAGGAGCCGACACTGAATTCAACAGCCATGGCTCTGTCTGGTAGGTGATTGAGATGTGAAGGATTCATTCATCATTTTATATTTTCTTTACCATTTTCATCAACAATATTATTATCTTTAGTTATTATCAACTTACTTATTTGGTTAAATATGCATTACTATGATCCTGATATTAATTTAGATATGTAATGCTAAGCATCAAAAAAATAAGTAGTTTATTTTATTGAAAGATATTAAACTCTCTTATCCTTATTCTACACTGAAGATAAAGATGAAATGGTGTTTTCTCACAGGGTTCACAGAAGATCGCAAAGCATTGTGGAGGGAAACATGCATGATGCTGCGTTCCCAGCTGACTGACCCGTATCTGCGTGCCATGTTTGCCTTCCTCACAGATGATGCAGATTCCTTTGACCCAGTTCTTGTAAGTAATAATGTAGTTGTGTTAGGTTATGCAAAGTATATTACAGAAATATGCTGAGGGGATGAGAGGGTTGTTTAATGTTATTTTTAAAACCAAAGGGCAGTTTTTAAAAGCTATTTAGTCATGAAAAGATGCGGTCTTCATGAAAGCTTGTGATAATCCTTTACAATTTGTCTCTCTTGTGAACCAAACTTTTTTATTCGGTCAGTAAATCAATTAATAATTTTACATGCACTTATTCACCAATTTTACACATGTATTCACTAAGTAATCAATTGTCAGACCTACTTGACCTCATTTGTTTACTTCATTCTTGGAAATTTTTAGAACAAAATCTATATTTTTATTACTTCATTGTCATTCTTATTGTTGTTTTTGTTGTTGTGTAATCATCGTCACTATTTATTATTTATAATAATAATAATTATTATCATCATTATTATTATATTATTGCTGTTATTATTATTATGATTATGATTATTATTATTGTTATTAATATTTTTTTATTATTATTATTGTTGTTGGTATTATTATTACTATTATTATTATCATTATTTTAGTATTAAAATTAGTAGTAATAGTTTCCTAAAACTTCAAGGAATGAGATTCATAAGATGTAAGGTAGGCCTAATAATTTATTCTTTAAATACTAAATTCTTGTGATGCCATCTATGTGTAAGAAAAGTAAGAGGAAGAAATAGCAACAAGAAATGAAAAAACAAAACATAGTCCTAGTGAATGTAATGCTCTCTTTCTATTAACCCAGTGCCAATGGGTAAAAATGTTTGGCATGTGGACGTAATAAAATGATTGTTGGCTCGCATCGGCAGTTTCCCCTGTTTGTGCCCGGCACGATTGGTAGTTTGCGAGCACCTAAAAGCTTTTATTTTACTATAATTTTTTTAAAATTATAATTTTGAAAGTTTACCTTCATTATAGGTGCCATTGCCTAAAATGAAGCCTCTACTATTGGAGAAAAACAAACACTTTAACAAGCCACTGGCACGGGAATGGGCATGATACTATGCCATTTGTTTTTTGGTCCACAACAGCCATGGCACATACGTACATGCCACCCGTCAGCTACGGGTTAACAAGCTAAACATTTAGCAATTTATTTCAGGTTTAGTAAAAAATAATGACAATTATAAACCTAATCTGCTAACTGCTTAATGTATGCTTATTCTCTTTACAGGGAGAAACAGATATGGCAATCCAAGATAGAGTAGCATTTGCGTGTAATTACTTAAGTGATGCCAGGCTAATGGAGTACTTAGAAAGGTTAAAAATGAGACTTACAGAGGCTGGAAATCTTGATGGTATTTTGCTCACAGGTTAGTAGTCAAGAAATCACAGAGAAATTCAATATAGTGAAATATCCCTTTCATTTAAGAATCTGTTTACACAATTCTCCTTGTTATTTATTGTAGGTCTCTGTCCTGAGGGAATTGATTTGCTTCAGCGGTACGTAGATCTTACTGGTGACGTGCAAACAGTTGCATTAGTCACAATACACACACTTCAGCACGCCGTCAATAAAGATTCTCGATTGAGCCACTGGGTACAGAGGTGAGTCATTCCTTGAAAGAAATCAAGGTATAAAAATTTTATTCCTATATATTTTCATACATACAAAATGTCAGTGTTATACTCTTAGAAGCTGTTCATTAGCTAAGTACTTTTACTACATGTACAGTACAGCTACAAATTTAATTGGTAATTAAGTTGTAGAATTAATAGTTTAGGGGATTAGAACTTCATTTTACTCAGTCACTGTGTTTTGTTAGGCAGGTGTTTTCTCATTCTTTTATCTCTTTGTTGTCTTCATCAGTTTTCTCATTGTTATTCACATTTTAGTATTATCCTCAGGCTGTGTCTTTCACTAGTTTGAATTTATTAAGGTATATTAACTTACTAACAACAGGTAAAATTTCTGCTAAAATTAGGCAAGGATAGGCATACATGAATGCACACCACTCTGTGCCTGGGCAGTTGTCCTTTTTGTGGTTGGGAGATCTCATCTAGGCATTCAGAACTTTGACTCATGATGAGACATCACCCAGTATCAGATTATTAGTTATGAAATGATAGAACATGACTCATCATCAATATGTTGAAATTCATGTTGTCATGATTTTATACTCTATTTTTACAGCTACCGGAATCTTCTAGATAGCCTACGACTATGGAATGAGAGAGCCCAGTTAGATGTTATAATGAATCATAACAAATATGCAGAGCGGCCACCACAGCACATTTACATCTCATGCTATTTCTGCAACAAAAGCATTTCTGCTTATATTCAAGCTCCTGGTAGACCTAGAAATCCTTATGCAAGATATGGGACAGGCTCAGCTACAAAGTCTAAGGTAAACTGATTTCTAGTTGATTTTTTTTATGTAAAGGTAAAAGTATTTTTCCTTTTCGTGAGTAAACTTTATTTAGTCTTTTTTTCAAGTATTTATATTTTTAAAAGCGAATCTTCCTTTTCTTCTATTAAATCTACCACTCTTTTAAAACCTACTTTTTACTATCTTTGTTTCTTGTACAATGAAAAATGCATATTCTTATGAGTGAAATGTTCCTAATCAATTTAATTGCTAACACAGATGCAGGCTTGTCCAAACTGCAAGAAACCCCTCCCACGCTGCTCTCTGTGTTTGGTACACATGGGAACTCCCTCAGGCTGGGGAAGCTCCACTTCCAAAAACCTGGCTGTAGAAGAAGGTGCTGATGGCCAGTCCAATGTTCCAAATAATGATGGTGCTACTGCCAAGAGGAAACTTAGCAACTTCACTTCATGGTTCACTTGGTGCCAGACTTGTAGACATGGTGGACATGCACATCACCTCATGGAGTGGTTCAAGTATGTTCTTTTTTTTTTTTCTTTTCTTTTTTTGTATCATTCAGTGGAATAGAAATATGTTTAAAGTAATTGAGATATGTAATTATTGACTGATAAGTCCATAAGTTAAGAATAACGTATATTGTAGACAGGTTATCTTACATTGATTACATATTAATAAGCATAGAAAATTAGCAGGCTCAAGTTTGTGCTCTTTATCAGTCTTTTATAAATTAAGTAATTGTTTTTTATATTGTAAGACAGTGAAGACTGGATGCAACTGTGAAGTGAAAGTCTATTTCTCTCTCTCTTTCAGGGAACATACAGAGTGCCCTGTAACATCGTGTACTTGTAAGTGTATGTCACTGGATACTGTTAGTAAAGTGCCATCCTCATCAGCTGCAGTGACTGTGAAGTGATATTCTTTTGCAAAATTCACAAGCATTAAAACTGGTACTTTTTAGTTTATCTTAGTGTAATAGCATTATATAATGAGATAAACATATATATTTATATTTTTGGTGATAAGAACTATGAGATGGTTTTCAATATTTGACATATTGATAACAGTTTTGAAAGAGGAGCCAGTGGGTGAAAAAACACAGTTGAGGTTGTGAGTGTACTGGAACAATGCCAAGGAATTGCAAATAACCTGTTTGTCACATTTCCTTTTATATTCAAAGCTCAATGTAGATAAAACAAATCTTCTTGGGTTCCAGGAACTTTTCCTTAGTACCTTACATTTTTTTCTTTTGTCACTTAAGTTCATATGTGTAGATGTTCACTATCACAACTATCATTATTTTACGTCAAATGATAATATAGTTCACATTTTGCCTCAGTGCTCAGATTTTATATAACTTCAGAGAGAAATAGGTGTTCTTTAAATGCTTCCCTTATCAGTTTCTTGAAATATTTAAAATAAAGTTTACTTGTAAATATCATAAATGTAGCTTTCCTCAGTAAATGTGATATCAAGTGTAGAAATGTTAATTGTAAAACAAGAAATTATATGGAATTAATTAAAATATTGTACATTTACCTTTTGAGAAGTTTTACCAGACAGTCTCCCTATACTTAACAATTTGGCTCAATGGGTAACTTTATATAAATTAATTACTTCTGGATGTATATGTAAAATTAAATAAGAATTAATAACTTCTCTTTAAAAGTTGTTTCTTTTTAATTCTTTATGATCACATTTTGACAGGAATGATAACTAGAATCCAGTATAAAGAAGTGTTTGCTATTGTTAGAAATAATAAATTACATATATTTACATAGGTATTACACATCATATATTCTATTTTTAAGACTGATGAAAAGGTTGAAATAATACTGATGACTTTCAAGTGCAGGAAGTAAATATTATGGGCATTTGGCAGATACAAATTGGATACACATGATCTGCTTATCTTTCTCTTGCTCTTTTCCTGTCCCCTTTATTGATGCACTGAAAAAAATAGGTGGTGGAAAAGGAAGAAAAGTAAAATTATATTGATGTATGATGTGTGGTCCAGCTGTAAACAGCACACACCCTGCTAGAAAGGCAGGGTGTGTGTCGCATAATGATTATGTAACAGGAAATTCTGTTCCTATCATGATAAGGTTATAAATGATTTAGTACTACTAGTTCACAAAAAACTCATATTTCTATTGAGTTTGCTTCAAAACAAGAAGCATTGGAATTTTTTTGTCAATCCTTTAAATTAAAACCACTCAAGATTATGGCCAGGGATGTACTGAAAGGGGTTATTCTTTTCCTCAAATATATATTTGACTTTCCTTTCTGTCCTCAACATTTCTTCCACACAAAACTATTCAATGCTTGTATTATGTATAAAGAGAGTTCTTTTGCCATTTTATCAATGTAGATAAGAGCAGGTCATCAAAATAAAAGAGTAACATCAAGGTTAAAATAATGGTTAATGCCTTAAACAAATGAATGTGCTAGATATCAGAGGTCATATGGTAAAGTATTGTGGTGAATGTATCTTAGGTTTCAATGGTCATATAGCAGTTTATGGTAGTGAAAGGGGTAGAATGAAGGGAATTAAATGGGGTAGGATACAGACTGGTAGAAGGGGGGAGTGTTAAGGACAATGGATGATTAGATCAAATGGAAAGTATTTATGCATCTGAGGATGGAGAACAGATTGTCGATTGAAAATGATTCTGTGAAAATGCCTAACACGGGGGTCAGGAAAGAGAGGATAAGTAAGGAAAAGTGGGGGAAAGATAGTAATAAAAGGAACATTGCATGGGGAGCAAAGAGGGGTGGTGGAGTGTGATACGAGGTATGAATGTGTGAAGCGGGTGTGACCTATTAATAACGGCAAGAGCAGTTTCCCAGCATATGTTGGAGATGGAAGGTTTTACGGTTTGCAGTTTATTGTGGTCAAACCTGGCTAGAAAGATTGCCAAGTTATTGAGTTTTGAAGTGAGGGGAGAAGTTGGTGGCTAGAATGTGTGAAAAGTGTGGTTGGGAAAGTGGATTGTGCCAAGGCATCTACTTGTTTATTGCAGGGGATCCAGACTAGGCTAGATATCCAGCAAAGCTTAACTGATTTCTGTCATGTAGACAGAGAATACAACTGGTCATGTATCTAAGGACTACAGGGTTGATAGATTGTATGGACTGTATGACTAATAGAGTAGTGTGAGTCAGTAAGGAGGATGAAAGATGAGGAAGAGATGCAGTTGTCAAGTGAAGAGGATAGCATATAGTTCTGTTGTAAGGAAGCTTGATTCAGGAGGAAGGGGAAAGTTCTATGTTTGAGGAGGAAAGACTACAGTGAAACCAGTAGCAGAGGTAGATTTGAAACCATTTGTAGAGATATGGGTACTGGAGGAGTGGCCAGAGATATGTACAAGAATATATGTGAGGAGGACAGAAGGTGGGAGGTTTGATTTGAGTGGATTAGGAAAAATAGAAGAACAATTACAGGAGGAAGGTATTAGTCAGAGAGGGAGAGATTGGGCAGAAAAGATATGATCGTGCTAAGACAGTTTGGAGTCAAAAATGATGCGAAGGAACTTGCGTGAAGGGTGGAATTGGATGACAGCATCATATAGAAAGAGCAGTGGTTTAGAGCCTATACATGAATGAGAAAAAAGGATGGAAAAGGTTTTAGATATAAAACAAAAGCTGTGATTGGTAGCCCAAGAAGAGATTAATGTTATCACGGACTGGAAAAGCTTATGGAGAGCAGGAATGGAAGGAGCAGACAAAACTGTCTGTCATCTATGTACAGTGATGACCAGATTCCTGGTGGAAAAGTTGAAACTAATCCATTTACAACCATAAGAAAAAATGTGGTGCTGATCACAATGCCTTGTGGGACACCTTCAAATTGAGGGAAAGAGGAAGTAGAAGAGGCAAATCTGACACAGAAGGTGCAAATAGAAAGAAACAAAATTGCAAAAACACCCATGTTTCCACATATGCCATGGGAAGATAGTTATTATATCTTTTTTCTAGATTGAAGAAGACCGCTAAAACTGAAACACGGCATGCAAATGCTGATGTGATTTGTGTTTCAAAACATGCAAGAGGATCAGCCAGTCATTCAAGGTACCACAGTAGTCAGATATTAAACTGCCTTTCTAGTACTTGCATAGCAAGATTCTCTGCCAAAATAGATCTTATGTGGAAGGTCATGTCTATGGAAGGTAATCTTGGCAATACTGACATGAGCCTTACAGTGTCCTCTATAAGGAATAGTGTAGCACTGTATTGATACTGCATCATAGTCAGGAAGGCAGGCAAGTAGTTTATCTTCACAGTCTGATCAATCCTTGTCTTGGACAAGGCAATCTGCTGAGATGGTAACAGTTCTGGTACAAGTATTGAGGGAGGAGCAGGGTTGGGCAGGAATAGGTTTACCAGTGAGGGCAATCAGGGTAGACAGTGCTTGGGCTTGGGGCTCAGATGTAATTGTTATGAGACATGAATGATAAGGCTGTTAAAGGAGACTAACTACTGGTTTTTGGAAGCATTGTAGGAGCAGAGTATTGTCAAAGTAGTGGGCTGTAGGGGGGAATCATAAAAAAATTGATCCCACTTGGCTGGGCTAGAGTACTCCAAAGGGTTGTAGAGGTAAGAATTATAGAAGGGCAAGGATGAGAGAGAGTGTGTGGAGTCATATAGTGTTGTAATGGGGAGAGCAATATGGAGGGATGATATTGGGAGTGGGGAAGGGGTGTCTTATGATGGTTGAGTTATAACTTGGGTAGATAATTTAGGATTGGTCAAGTTGACAGCACGGAGGGGAGTGTAGTAGCAGTGGTCAGAGTGGTGATCGAAGGAGAATCAGGGGTCAGTAAACCTGAGGAGTTAGATTCTGGGAGACTAGTTGTTAAAAGGGCAAACCTCGGTGCCCCTAATATGGGTACATCTTCATTACTAGCCATGGTAAGCCTGAAATACTTGGGGAATATTAAAGGTCCATCCTTCAGGATCCCCTTGAGGTGTAAAGGTATACCATGCCCATGGCTCCCTGAGGTCGTCCATGACTGGCACAAAGGCAGGCATTCTTACTCTCACACCATAGGAATAGAACAAGGGAAGGGGTTTGGGAAAGGTAAGGAAAAGGAAAGGAGAAGACCCAAGGTAGGAGAGATCATCAGTATTTGGCCTCAGTCTCCTAAGCCCCCCCCCCCCCCCTCCAAAAAAACACAAGCAAAGGATTGGGGGGCGGGGGGCAAGGGCAATGGTAGACAATTACACAAAAAAATCATCAATCAGACTGTATTTCACTTTGTAATAGCTAAATATATCTTGTTTTAAAAATACAGTTTACCTAACTTTTACTGTTATTCATCTACATGTGTAACAGGATAAGAAACAAACATTTTGTGGACCATGAATTTTATAAAGCTTCCATAAGGCAACCCAAATAAAGGAATCAAAGAATTATGGTATACAGGACAAACAATGTATACAAAGGAAAGTTGTTGATCTTGACAGCAATTATTCTGCTAAAAATTAATTTTGTTATTTATCAAATGCAGTAAAGAAAGTATTGTTGAATTGTTTTCTTCATCACAAGTAGCTATTTACCCTGTACCTCATAACATAGAAAAACAGCCCTAATAACTTGGGAAGACTGTAGGACATCAGTTAAAAGTGTTCTGTCAGGCTTGGATCTTGGTAAAATATTCTTTGAGAAATCTTTGTCTTTAAGTCAATTAGTGTCTTCATTTATAGTTTTTTTTTCAAATATTATATGCTTCATTCTTAGGTGGAAGCAAAGGATTAGTGATTTTAGGCTGAAACATAGAGAACTTACTTGGGCAGAACTTTCTGTAATTTCATTCACCAAGAAAGCTTTTATTTCTCTAGCCAAGAGGTCTCAAGATAGCAAAAATTCATCTGTATAGAAAGGACTTAATTAAAGCATTGCAGAGATGAGTTCTGATACCAAGCCTGAGTATTTCTGTGAGCTGGCCTACGGCTACATATACCCAGGATGGTCACTAATTAAGGGAGCCTAATGATCTAATTTTGGTCCAACCCTGCATGGTGAGGCACTCAGATCCAAAGGTTTAATGTTTGTATAAGTATCTTTTAGAATTTCTTAAAAAAAAAAAAAAAAAAAAAAAACTATACATACATACATGTATATATATATATATATATATATATATATATATATATATATATATATATATATATATATATATTTGGAATCATAATGTCAAGGTTTCCTTCCTACTTTTAGCTTCCAGTTCTGGACAGTAATTATCCCTTTGATCAGGGTGCTTCCCAGCCTTCACATGGTCCAAAAATTAGGACATTTTCTTGCTTTCTTTTTCAATTAATTCTCTAAAATGAGTGTACTGTGAGATATCAGATACAACCAGGTACATAATTACTTGTATAAATTACCTGATATTATCTACCACAAGTAAAACCAAAATTTCCCACTCTTTATTTATGATAACAAAGAGTTCCTTACCTTTAACCCCTATGATCCAGATGACATATAACAAAATTTTACTTATTGTTATCATTATTGCACTGAGTTAAAGAATACATAGATATATGATGTGGAGTCTGAGCAATGAAAACAGTCTATTAACATCTGGATAAAGCAAATCAAATGACAAATATAGACATAGAAAAATGGCATAAACTCTAAAACACTTTTGCATAACTAAGAGGAGACATAGTCTTGTCACTTTCAGTATTCCTTTGTGCCTAGCCTACAAGTCGCACATCTGGCAGTGTCCACTTACATAAGCCTAATTCCCATATTTTGAGCCACACATTCTCAGTGAAGCATCAATGGGTTAACAGCTCATGGAAAAAAGGCAAAATTTAATTTATGAGTTTCATGAGGATGGAAAAAAATAAGGCATTTTTTTCAAATATTGCTTTATTAAGCTCAGGGAAAAGGAGTAATTAAAAAAAAAACTCTTTTTATGCTTGTATAATCTTTTCTTCCATTGATATCATTTGACATTATATTTGTCTTTCCATCACAACTAGCCATCATACTTTTTCCAATGGCCCACAGCCCTACCGATCATTTTGCAATTATTGCTATGCAAACAAAAGATACATTTTCTTGAAATAAATGCTATTTTTTAATGAAAAAAAGAAAGATGCAAAACTAATGCTCAAGAAACATTAGTCAAATTTCCATGGATTTGGAGTTACAGAATGCAAAAGTCTGATTGCTTGGTCATAGGCATCCATATCTGAAAAATGAGATCCTGGGTAAGAAAGAGTGCAGATTCATAAATGCTAAACAATAATCATAAAAACTGAAGTCAATGATTGTATTTATTTATGCTTCACTTTTTGGGAATAGCTTGTTACTGCCTAACAATTATTTCAAAGAAACACTTTTTCTCCTCACCCTCTCAAAATTGGACTTAAGTTAATTTACATATTGGCCCTAATTGCCTAATAAAAATCATGTAAGCAAATGTGTGTACACCATTTTTCTACGAGTAAATTGTTTAGCTACAAAGAAAATTACTAAATGTTCTCTTTAATTATGTCTACACTGAAATAAATGTCATAAACATGTCATAAATCACATTCCACTTTTACTTCAAAGGGTTTAGTAGAGTGTAAGTATTCACTGGGAAGTGCACTTCTGTTGCATATGAAACACGTACAGAAGAACATTTTCCTCTTTTTCTACTGAGATGGTGATCTTCATGTAATACTGAAATTTATTAAATGTTTTCCTAGAACAAAATCTCACATACTCACCAAAAGTGCTGGCATAGTCCATGGGAAAGGACACATAACTCTGGCACATAACTTGACGACCTTGACCAAAGCCATGGATTTCTATAAGACCTTCAAGGTTTTCCTGAAAGAAAAAAAAGTTTTTTTCTTTTAATTTTTGTTTATTGTAATTTCTTTGAGGAAGACAGAGACAAAAAGAGTCAAACAGATATATGTGTATAAAGCTAAGGGTGCTATATGAAAAAATATGACCCTTAGAAGTTATGAAGTAAGTTTTC
>NC_091568.1:3291460-3296460 GCF_042767895.1 Penaeus vannamei
CTACTTGCATGCAAATTATACTTTGCTTGCTTGCATCAGAATAATTCCATGATACCGACCAACGTTAATACAAATCCTGATAATTTTTAAGACAATGACATCCAGAGAGCAATGGGAGAGGAGCCGCAGACAGATAGATAGATAAAAAAAAAAAGAAAAAAAAAAGAGGGAGCAAGGAGGGAGAGGAGAGAGGAGTGCGCGAGAGAGTGCGTGAACGTGAGAGAGAGAGAGAGAGAGAGAGAGAGAGAGAGAGAGAGAGAGAGAGAGAGAGAGAGAGAAAGAGAGAGAGAGAGAGAGAAAGAGAGAGAGAGCGAGAGAAAGAAAGTAAAAAAGAGAGAGAGAGGGAGAGAGAGGGTGAGAAAGAGAGAGAGGGGGAAGAGGGAAAAGAAAATAGAGTGGGCAGCAGGCAGTATGTGGGAGAGAGAGACAGAGAATGGGGGGTTGGAGAAAGAGGGAGAAGAAAATAGAGAGTGGTAGATAGACAGTGTGGGAGATGAAGATAAAGATAGACAGATAGATAGATAGAGAGGGCGAGGGGGGGATAGTAAATAATCACTCTTTTCTAATTCCAAGGATAATTTTTTTAGGTCGAGAATGAATGGCTAACGATAATAATTACGTAAGTTAACGATAGAGAAGGGTTTGGATATCAGGACGATGAAGAAACGAAATAATGATAACCTTAATGAGAAAATAAGAAGAGTTGCTAAATTTGGAGAAGCGAGAATAATATAAAAGAGAAAAATAAAAAAAATACGAAATGCTCATAAGTCTCAGCATTTCACCGACATTTTATTGCTTTTGAATGTGCCATAAATCTGACCGTGGCTTCCAACACTTAATATTCATATTGTAAACTTGGCCCAAATGTCTTTTCGCAAGCATACCCATACCATAATTAGTTGCCAAAGGTGTTAAATACAAGTTTTTCTTCTTTTTTTTCTTTTTACTCCTATTGAGAAATAAAGCCTACGTGCAGCTTCTCTGAGTGGATGGCAGAAAGGAAAATACATTCGATACCACTTCTGAATTTTAAAAAGGAGCCCATAGCATTTTATATTAAAAAATAAATAAGGGAAATAAAACGACGCTTTTGACATTTGCGTTGAGGTGAATGAAGCAGGTATCGACGGTAACCAATTACCATATTTCCATCTTTAATTTGCATGCCTATACATCTCGGACGCTGATTACTCTACGGAAGTGAAAGCCTGGGTAATTTAGAATGAAATGGGAAGACTCGCCCTATGGCTGATTACTTTATTTGAGAGAGATTAAAGGAATAAATTGCCGGTGAAAAAGGGAATATATGGCACCTCTACACTATCACTTTCAGAGAGGGTCCGTTCAACCCAAAGTCAATTTACTACATCTGTTCTTACTATCGAATCACACATTCTAATACACTTATTGCACATATTTTATTAAGGCGTGTGAATGTAAAAGCACGCAACAGGTAATTCTGCAGAGAAAATGACGAAAGAAAACACATCACGTGAATGAAAATTCGTTATAAGATAATATCGACTGCTGCAACTTCTTTCACGATTCACTTCATTCCTGAAATACTCCTGTGAAATAAGAAAAAAAAATTATCGGCGTCTCAAGATTTAACTTCTAAGAGGCCACTATAGGTGAATTTTGCCCGGGGGTATCTCGCTTACCCATTTTTGGGCATTACCCTTCTGCCAGCTCCTTTTCCCGGCTTCTTTGGCAAGAGAAATGAAAGAATTCGTCCGTTATTGATTGCGTCGGGCTAATTTGGCCAAACTCGACTTCTTGGAGCGAAATTTATGTATGGAAATAATAGCAAGGGAATAACGGTTCATCAGGTGAGGTAGCGAGTCCGGCTCTGCTCGTGACGTCATATGACAGGTGCACCCCCTTCTGAACTCTGTAATCTCTTTTCCACTGCATCTTTCGAGCAGTTTCGGATTCTGAAATCACCTTGAGGATACGAAATCTCAGGTGATATCATTCACCGGCCTAAATGGAAGAAAGAAAGGAAGAGATACGTCGAGACCGACTCTTTTCGCCTCCGAGTCTACCTGAGCTCAGCCACGTTCCAATAATGTTTTACTCCCTCACTATTTTCTCCCGTGAATGAATGGTGGTGGCTTGTATGTTCGTTCTGAGAGGAGATTCGGCTTATGAGATATTAAAGGCTATTGTAGAATGGGGTAGATTTTTTTAACTGTCCCAAAATGAATTTGTTTTAAAAGAGTATAGAAGCTGCGCGCGCACTTAGGTCACCGTTCGCAGAGTCGGCCATCTTGATGTGTTCCGCTCGTCCGCTCGTATTTCCCCTTATTTCCGACGAATATTGAGCTCGTTCGCGATAATTATGACGTCCGAGTGAAGAACAAACACCAATTCGTCACCATATAGAGTTTGGAGTGAATAGAAATCAGAAGTGGATGGATATTGAAGGGCAAAAGGTGTGTCCCTCAAGGCAGGGATAGGCGTGGATTTTGGGGGATTTTTCTTCGGTTTTCTTCAGGATTTTAACGGCACGGATGAAGGTGAATAATATTTCGTTCTCTTGTGTATTGATATTTAACTTGCTACACCATTTAATCCCCAGAACCGCCCTCCTTCACCCCCAAAGGCGAGAAAGGTCCCTGTGTTAAGGGTTGGGATCGGCACTATTTATATAGTCATTTCTTCGCGTTTATAGGCCTTCGTGTGTTAAAAACAGTGTGATAAAATCCAGCACCTCGGAGGAGACCCATTTTTCCCTGGATCTGCCACGTATCAGACAGGAAACGGGCGAAGGATAGAGTAAAAGAGAGAGGAGGTATTTACCTGTCACAGGGTGCCTCTCCACGTCTTTTAAAGCAGGCGATTTGTATTGCTATTTGTAGGTCTATTCGTGTAGTCTTTATCTGTATCTATTGTCGTTGGTGGTTGTTTATATTTGTTTATTTTTGTGCTTGTTCATGTTTATATTGATTTGTTGTTCATTTATTATTTATATTTGTATTTATGATTTTTATTTATATATATATATATATATATATATATGGATTGTTTGCGTATTTGCTTTGTATATTGATTTGCTATTTATGTATTTCATCTGTTGCTCACTGATATCAAGATTTTTATGGAAAGCTTTCATAGCGGTCAATTTACAAGTTATGATTTACGGAAGACGGATCGAATCATCAAGCGCTTCCGTTATCCATTATCAGTTGTGATGAAAACTCTCTCTGAGATAATTGTCTGTACTAAGTTCTGAGTCAAGTAATTTTTATGTGTCTACCTCTTTAAACTTTTTTTCCTAATAAGTCTATTCAATAACTATTTGTGTATTTAGTGGGTTTGGATGTAGTGGATAGCGTTTAAGTATATATATATATATATATATATATCTGTAAAACATATATATATATTTTTTTAGAGAGTGGATTATGAGCAGGTAATTAGTGTATATTAAGCCATTCTGTAGAAAGATTTCTGTTTCTGAATATTGGTCTTATCAATATCTTATCAGATTAGGGAAGGTTTTGAAATTATTGCAAATTTTTGTTGTAAAAAATGAAAGGACTAGTGAGAAAAGAAAGATGGTTGCTGATGTATTTCTTTGGCTTCATGTTTTGCGGGGATAATGAAATTGCATGTTATTCTATTTGTAAATTATTTCTCTACACCAAGATATATAGATGAGTGAGCTTATTTGGAATGATTCATTTAAATTCCGCCCTCCCACAAAGACAAAAATGGTTCTATGTTGATGTTCTTAACAAGTACACACAGCATAAGGGGTCTCGTGCAACTGAAGTATATGGTAGTCTTTACAGGACGAGAATCGATTCCATTCGCAGGTAGAATTGGTCATGTGATAAGCTTAGAATAATCTGGGTTCGTAGAGGTTGACTAAATTCCCAGTTTGTGAGATTTCAATCTAAATGTGACTGCATTATGAGTAGATTTTATTTTATGACACAAATGTAGATCATAGAATGCTTTCCTAACCCAACCCTTGCAAAAATACTTGTTCATAGATGTATAACCTGAATTTATTTGATTTTGTCTGTATTGTGATGCCATAAGTAAGAATTTTTATTGATAGCGAGCTACAAGTATATAATCAGTAGTATATTATTCAACAAAAGCAGTTTTTGCAAATGATTTGTTATGGAGGAAGCAGTATAGGAATGAGTACTTTTTAACGAATAGAATATGTAACAAACCTTTTGGTAGCTGTCTGGAATACGATTGTACCTAATAACGCTTTCACCTTCGGGCTTGGTTAAGGCTTCTTTCTTTGATGATAAAAGACCTAGGAGCTGTATTGGCTCTCATCACTAGTTTTTTAGGAAGGAGTCACTTGCTTCACTGGCCGTTTTCTGATGGAATGAGTGTCCTTGTCCGACAGGGCTGTGGTGAAGGGCAACAAACCTCTGCCATATTTATTCAGAAATAAAAGAGCATACAGGAGTGCTAGATCTCTGGCAGTTTATCATCAAATGAGGAACCAGTCCTAACTCTTGTACTGGAATAGATGAGTAGATTTTTTTTTTTTTGCCTTTGCTGGGGTGTGGAAACTGCAGTGGTGGCTTGCACTGTACCACTGTTATATTGGACATTGATTCTAGGGTATTAGTCACAGATCACTGGAACTAAGAAGTGAATTTGGGTAGAAATCAGTTGAATGTAATTGTGAAAGGAAAAATGTTTCGAAAGTCACCGCAGTTGTCTTCTAAACATTTGCTGCTCTGTCTTGACTGGAAATATATGGTGGAGGTTTATTTGCTTCTGGAGCGTGAAGTATGGAGGCCATAGCATAAGTAATTGTGGCTGCATTTTTACCTGCTTAAATAGTGCTTTTTCTGTATTATGTGGTCATATTTTTTTCTGTCTACAGTGCTCTCCAAGACAATTATCACATTTTTGAGCCTAATCTTTGGTACATAGTTATCACAAAAAAAATCATAATTTCTTAATGCTTTTTGTTGCTAGCATAAATAAGATGAACATTCAGAGCATCATTTGAAGCA
>NC_091568.1:3308960-3311460 GCF_042767895.1 Penaeus vannamei
TTTCATTCCCATGTGTTCATTAATTCATTCATATATATGATAATAAAAGCAACAATAATGATATTGGTAATAAGAATAATAATATTGCATATTATTATTTTTATTACTGTATAGTTAGTGCGTCGTCAAAGTCTAGGCTCTATCATTAGTGCGCCACTAACCAATAAAGGTTGAGAACCTCTGGTGTATATACAAATTTCACAAAACAAAAAGACAGTAGACCGTGCACATACCCAGTGCCAATGGATCACTGTTATTTTTATTATGATTATTGATGTTATGATTTTTATTATTGTTGTTGCTGCTATTGTTGTTATTGTTTTTGTTATTGTTGTTGTGATTGTTTTTATTGATATTGGTATTATAATTGTTTTTATTGATATTATTGTTGTGATGGTTATAATTATTGATCATTGTTGATGATTGTTATTGTCAGTATGATAATTATTAATAATACTTTTTTACTGTTATTCGTAGTAATAATAATGATGATTATTGTTGCTGTTATTAAATATCTTTATTTATAGTGACGGTCTAGTAGGCCTAGTAATTGACTCTTGTGCCTAAGTACTCATGAAGCCATCTATATATAAACAAAATTGATAAAATAAAACTCCAGTGGACAGTGTGTGTACATGTTCACTCCTAGCAGCAATGGGATAATGTATTGCCTATTTGAAGCTCATTATTTTCATATTGGTTTATGATTTGATAATTTGATGGTATATGTCTGGGTATTCATTTTAAAAAGTTAAACAATCCCTTTGGTTAGTTATATGCTTTCTTGTCTATTATGTAGGAGGAAGGGTCAAGTTGTGTCTACATAACTTGTTTTATGAAAGGGTACTGATAGATATACATACTCAGTTTTTTTTTTTTTTTTTTTTTTTAAGACTAGTAGGAAGATATTTTTGTTTTGAGAGAATTGTGTAGATGAAGTTGCAGAGGTGGTTCATTGTTTTCAGTTTTTGAAATTTGAGCCTGATGTGTTTATTGGAAGGGTTGAGGGCTTAAGCAGATTGTGTTTATTTTTCATTATTTGTTGATATGATTTGCTATTTGATAGATCATGGATGTAAAGTGACTTCTTTCCCTTTCTGATATGTTATGCGCTATTTTTTGCAGTAACATATCTCTCCTCCACCTTCTCACTCTCTCTCCTTGTCACTCTTCCTAAATTATTCTCTCCTCTCCTTTTTTCTCTTCTCCTCAACTCCTTTCTCCTCTCCTCTCCTCTTCTCTCCTCAACTTCTTTTTCCTCTTTTCCTCTGTTATTTCTCTTCTCTTCGTCACTAATCTATTGCTTTTAAATTCTTACCATACTGTTTTCAACAGATTATGGGTGGTCTAGTGGGAGTTGTGTGAGCCAGACCATCGATATAGTGGTGTGTGCAAGTGTCATGGCCACTGAATGGTAGCCCAAGCTGTTCGACCCCACAGTTACTCTGGCGCAGATTAAGCCGCCCCGCCATACTCCAGTGCCATCCTCAGCACGCACCAAAGTTCCGCCATGTCGGCCAGCGTGCGGACCACACTTCAGACGGTGCCAGAGGCCTTGCCAGCCGATCATGTCACCAAGTCCAAGGTAAGGACACTTATAGGAAATGGAAGCTATAGCTGTATTGTGCATTGTTTCACGTGTTGATCTTACTTGTTTTGTCTTTTGATTTTGTTTATGTATTATCATGCTGGAGAACCTCTCCAAAGGCAGGAAATAAGTTGGCATGTCAAGATATGAGGAAAGTCAGTGTACACCCCCCCCCCCTCCTCCCAGTTTAGGAAGCTTTCATGCAAATATAACTGAAATGAAATGTGCTCAGTGCACACACATTTTCATAAGTTTGGTAAGAGGCATAAGATGGATTGTTTGTAAAAGGTTCTGAGCCCTTAAAATGGCAGCTTGGTTGCTTCAGGCAATGTTGTCATATTGACTCAACAGGGGAGGAATTTGTATACAAGTATGCAGAACAAGTATATATGTTGTGTCTGAGAAATGTAAAGGGAGTCGAAGTGAGGGAAAGAGCAGCACAAGAAGTGCTGTTGTGTTTGAAGTTTTCTTTCTCACATGACTGGATTTTTTTTTTTTTCTTCTTCTTCTTTTTTCTTCTCTTCTCTTTTCTTCAAAGATAGGCAGATGTAGAAAGGAATGTGATTGAAAATTTTATATATGTTAATATTTATCCATTTGGTTTTAAGCAATTTTGCATTACTCTAGTGTGTGCCTAGAAATATGTTTTGCAGTATTATCTGTGGTACTTTCAAAATATAAACTGCAATGTATTAAATGGAAGCTGCAATTCTTTGAAGATATGAATAAAGTATGGTTACTTCCAGTTATGTTTGTGACTTTAGCTTCATGTGTTGAGAGATGCGTGAATATGTACAAACCCTGTCTAATATGATTTTTAAATTTTGCTTACTTATAGATAGCTCTACAAGTGCTTAGTCACCAGAGTCCGTTGCTATGCTTACCTAATCTCACTACATTACCCTCAATCTT
>NC_091568.1:3316460-3318960 GCF_042767895.1 Penaeus vannamei
TCCATCTCTCAAGTTCATTCGAAGACAACGACCACGGAATTACCTTTGGCTTTCCCTCCCCCTCCCCTCTCTTCCCCCACAAACACCAGTGAAGTCCTGAGGGTAATTATTCTCTCCAGCTGGGCAGGCCGAGGGGGACTCTCCGGGTCGTGGGGGTGATGGAGAGGGTAGGGCCCTCGTGGGGTGTATTTGGGGGGAAGGGGAGGCGGGGCTGGGGTCAGGGTAAGGGGGGCTATGATGATGGGATTTGGGGAGCGCCGATAGGAGTGGAGGTGGAGGTGGAGGTGTGATGGGATAAGGTTTTGTGGCAAGTGTGTATTTGGATTGTGTCTCGTGTGCAGCTGCTGCAGGTGTGAAGTTGGTGGGTCTTAATTGGTTGCTCTCCCATTCGCCATGCTTCGTCTCTTGCTATTTTCCTTATTTTGTTATTATTTGACCTTCCCATTTTTCTTTCCGCGTCTTCCCCTTGACCCTGTGATTTTGTATTGCTTTTCCCCATGGATCTTGATCTCATTATTTTCCATTATTTCGCCATCTGCTGTTCCTATTTATACCATCCTATAACTATTCATGTCCTCCTCGCACACGCCAGGACCATGCCGGTTGCCGGGCAGTATCTATTTCTATTGGGTGATCGGGCAACTGCTAATTAAGTCCTCGCATTGAATTGCTTAATAGCGACAATGATCTCGCGGTCACGTTCGTACGGTGCCGGGGAGCAGATCGAGCCTTGGCATTTATCTCCTGCGCGGGAAGATGTGTGTCTGTCGTCTGGGCAGGGAGCTCGAGCGTGACCGAGAGATGTTTTCAGATTTTTTTTACCAAGCCGCGGTGACTTTATAAACAACGAATCCATCCTTCCACCCTCGACGCCCTTTGCCTCCTTATACCTCCCCTCCCCCCACTCTCCTTCCCCTACCTCCCTCCCTCCTTCCCTCTCTCTCCGCCATCGCCCGAAGGCAGGAAAACTCCCCGCACACCTCCCACCCTCGGGGGTTGAAAGGGGAGGGGGGTCGGGATATAACGGCCCGTGAGAGGTGGTGGTTGCGGGGGAAGGGGGGGAGGGACCAGGGGGTAGGGATATCACGACCGGCGTTTTGCCTTACCTGGCCGCTGTTGCCGCGGTTTATGCCAGGTTGTCGCATGGCGGAGCAAGGGGAGGGGAGGATGTGTGGATCGACTGTCTGTGTAGTCTGTCTGTCTGCGCCTTTGCCTTGGTAGCTGGATCAGAGCGGCATGGCTTCCTGAAAGCAAGGCCATCGGGAGTGTGCTTGTAATTGGCAAAGCAAGCACCGGGGGTAATAATCACTTACTGTTGACGACATCCCTTTTTATTACAAGACCAGGCGATAATATACTTCCGTAATTACATTGGTGAATCATTCGGCTCAGGCGTTATTGCGAGAGGAGACCGTTCCATCAGTTGAAGATTAGTGTGTATTGTCGTGAAGTTCGGTCTCTTTATTTGTTATTAGTTAGTATGCTTCCCCTTCCGTCGAGGTCTCCTATTTTCACGTTTCATTGTGATGTGGGAAATAGTTTATTTATCCAGTAATTTCAGCGCGGCTGAAAAAAATGCATGATTGTGTGTTTGTGTGTTTGTCTATATATATACATACATATATATATATATATATATATATATATATATAATATGTATATATATATGTATATGTATATTATATATATATATATATATTATGTATATATATGTATATGTATATTATATATATATATATATATATATATAATATGTATATATATGTATATGTATATTATATATATATATGTATATATATATGTATATTATATATATATATATATATATATATATAATATGTATATATATGTATATGTATATGTATATTATATATATATGTATATATATATGTATATTATATATATATATATGTATATTATATATATATATATATTATATATATATATATATATATATATATATATATATATATATATATATATAATATGTATATATATGTATATGTATATTATATATATATATATATATATATATATAGAGAGAGTGAGAGAGAGAGAGAGAGAGAGAGAGAGAGAGAGAGAGAGAGAGAGAGAGAGAGAGAGAGAGAGAGAGAGAGCCTGTTTTTATTTGTTGCCTTGTATGTAAGTGTACGTATTGCGATTTGCATTAGGCACCAGAGAGATACATGTGCTTGTGTTTTCACATTCTAAGAAAAGAATTTCTCGTGTATGCGTGCATGCATTCTCGCTTGCATGCATGCAGGTGATTACTTGACCTCCCACGTCACGGCGAATCCGGAAGACGGGCACGATTTCACTTCCCTGCTGCTGGCGGAGAGGGCGGCGCGGGCGGAGATGACGGAGGAACGAGCGATTCGTGTCCTCGCGGGCGGCCGATTGTGTCCTCCCGGAGTTAGTGCATGGGGGCGTCGCTATGGGGATTTTTTTTTTTTTATCGGTTAGCTCTGAGCTATGGTGTCATGAGCGTGGAATGCGAATG
>NC_091568.1:3321460-3328960 GCF_042767895.1 Penaeus vannamei
GTATTCCAATAAGAGTGCAGACATGCCCGCCTTTTATGTCCGCATTTCTTGTTTAGAACGGATCGCTTGGTGATTTTGCCGAACTCCCTCCTATGTTATTATCTGCTTTTCTCTCTCTGTGTCGTGTGCTCCGGCAATAACAAAAGTCCATATGAACCCTTGTCTCATGTGTATCCGCCCCCCTCAGCCCTCTCTGCTGTCTCTGTCTGCTCTCTGTTCTCTCTCTCTGCTCTCTGTTCTCTCTCTCTCTCTCTCTCTCTCTCTCTCTCTCTCTCTCTCTCTCTCTCTC
Organism: Penaeus vannamei; assembly: GCF_042767895.1. NCBI lineage: Eukaryota > Metazoa > Arthropoda > Malacostraca > Decapoda > Penaeidae > Penaeus > Penaeus vannamei. The sequence continues at coordinate 3,321,750 of NC_091568.1, forward strand.
TCTCTCTCTCTCTCTCTCTCTCTCTCTCTCTCTCTCTCTCTCCCTCTCTCTCTCTCTCCCCCTCTCTCTCCCCCCTCTCTCCCCCCTCTCTCCCTCCCCCTCTCTCCCCCTCTCCCTCCCCCTCTCTCTCTCCCCCTCTCTCCCTCCCCCCTCTCCCACTCTCTCCTCCCTTCCTCTCTCCCTCCCTTCCTCTCTCCTCCCTTCCTCTCTCTCCCCTCTCTCTCTCCCTTCCTCCTCTCCTCCCTCCTCCTCTCTCTCCCTTCCTCTCTCCTCCCTTCCTCTCTCCCTCCCTTCCTCTTTCCCTCCCTTCCTCTCTCCCTCCCTTCCTCTTTCCCTCCCTTCCTCTCTCCCTCCCTTCCTCTCTCCCTCTCTCCCTCCCTAGCCCACTGGCACTTTATCACTCACTCACTCGCACGCACGCAGTCTTTCCTTCGTATTCGTTCCCTCTTGTCTCCCTCTCCCCGAGGCGAGTACAAACAATGCCTCCTTGTCGCGCTTACCTGCACACTTTACCCTTCGCCCTCCCTCCGTCCTGCACACTTTACTCTCTGGCCTTCTTCTATCTTGCACACTTTACCCTCCTCCCCCTTTCGTCTCGCACCGTTTATCTTGTCTGTCTGTCTCTTTGTCTGTCGGTCTCTCTCTCTCTCTCTCTCTCTCTCTCTCTCTCTCTCTCTCTCTCTCTCTCTCTCTCTCTCTCTCTCTCTCTCTCTCTCTCTCTCTCTCTCTCTCATATTTTATCCTTCACTTTCTCTCCATTCTGTACACTTAACCTTACATCACCGTTCCATCCCGACACTTCACCCTCTGCCCTCCCTCCATCCTGCATACTTCACCCTCCCTCCCTCCCTCCCTTCATTCTTCCTGCTGTTTCACCCTACTCCCCCCTCCCTCCCACCCCTATTTCGCGCCCCCTGCTCTTCGTTCGGTCCACTCGCCAGCCTCCCGGGCGCTCTGCTTTCCCACCCTCCTTCCCTTCCCTTGGGGCAGGGAGGGGATGGTTGCAGGTGGTGGGGTGGTGGTGGAGCGGGTATTTGGGTGGATGGACGGAAGGGAGGGAGGGAGAAGGAAGGGAAGGAGGGAGGAAGGAAGGAAGGGAAGGAAGGAGGGAGGAGGGAAGGGAAGGGAAGGAAAGGGAAGGATGGAAAGAGGGAAGGGGCAGGACAAAAGTAAGTAGAGGAAAGTAAGGAGGGAAGAAAGAGATAAAAGGTGAGAGAGAGAGAGAAAGCGAAAGGAAGAATAAGAAATGTGGAGTGTGTGGTTAACGGTGCTTCTCCCTCTTGTTTCTCGTTTGAATCTCGTGCTTCTCTCCTGCTTTATCATCCCTCATGTCTTTCTCGCACATCGCCCTTCGTCTCTGCCAATACCATTACTCCCATCATCATCTTCTCTCGTTTCTTCCCTCTTTCTGTCTCTCCATCCTTCATCTTTTACTCAGTCTCTCTCTATCTCTCTCTTTCGCTCTCGCTGTCGCTCTCCCTCCCCCTCCCCCGCCCCCTCCCCCTCCCCCTCCCCCCTCCCCCTTCCCCCTTCCCCTCTCTCTCTCTCTCTCTCTCTCTCTCTCTCTCTCTCTCTCTCTCTCTCTCTCTCTCTCTCTCTCTCTCTCTCTCTCTCTCTCCTCTCTCTCTCTCTCCCCCCCCTCCCCCTTACTCCCTACCCACCTACCCCTCCCTCTCTCCCCTGTTATTCCTCATTTTTGACGACCTATTCTCTGTCCCGTCCTCTCTACTTATGGAGAGAGAGAGAGAGAGAGAGAGAGAGAGAGAGAGAGAGAGAGAGAGAGAGAGAGAGAGAGAGAGAGAGAGAGAGAGAGAGAGAGAGAGAGAAACGTCATGCACTCTCTTTACGCATTACATGGAGGAATGGGCGTGCGGTATTAGATTACCTGCCAGGGTCACCATGAATCGCCTACGTTCCTCCCCCTCTCCTGCCCCGCCCCATCTCTCCCCCGCCCTCTCCCCTGCCCTCTTCCCCCTCCCTCTCCCCTGCCCTCTCACACTCCCTCTCCCCTGCCCTCTCACCCTCCCTCTCCCCTGCCCTTTCCCCTGCCCTCTCACCCTCCCTCTCCCTGCCCTTTCCCCTGCCCTCTCACCCTCCCTCTCCCTGCCCTTTCCCCTGCCCCCTCTCACCCTCCCTCCTCCCTGCCTTTTCCCCCTGCCTTTTCCTCTCTGCTTCCCCCACTCTCCCTCTCTGCTTCCCCCACTCTCCCTCTCTCCTTTCCTCCTCTCTCCCTCTTCCCACTCTGCTGCCCTCTCCCTCTCTCCTTCCTCTCCCCCGCTCTTCGTCATCTCCTTTCTCCTCCTCCCTCTTCCCTGCCTCTACCCCCCCGCGTCCTTTCCTTTCTCTTCCCTCCTTATTTCTTTTCCTCCTTGTCCCCACCTTCCCCCTCCTCTGCGTCTGTCCCTCTTTCTCTGTCGCCGTCCTTCCCCGTCCTTTCATCTTTCCTTCCCTTGCTCTTCGTCGTCGTCGTCCTCCTCCTCCTCCTCCTCCTCCTCCTCCTCCTCCTCCTCCTCCTCCTCCTCCTCCTCCTCCTCCTCCTCCTCCTCCTCCTCCTCCTCCTCCTCGCCATCCTCCCCGTCGTGCACTTCCTCCCTCCGTTCTTCCTTCTCTTATCCTTGCGGCTTTAATCCAGACCCAAACTACCGTAGTCTAATTGGACGTGATGTGATTTTTAGTCTTTAACTTGAGCACATTCCCCGGCCTCCGTGTCCTCCTCCTCCTCCTCCCTCCTTCCCTTGGGTGCGAGTTGCGAGTGTGCCATAGAACGCGTGACGTGCGTCGTGTGACGGTATATTGTGACCGAGGGAAGGTATACGCGATGCGGTGGATGAGGTTGACCATTGCGAGGGAAACTTGATGCTGTGGCCACTACCACTAGCGCCGCCACGTTGCTAGCACGCGACTAGTAAAACCCACCCACGCCTGTCGCTGCCACGCGTGCCGCTTGCCCGTCAGCTGTGAATTAGTAGGCTGGCTTTGGTTATTGGCGGGGGGGTTGTTGTTCTCTTTTATGGGGGTCAGAGGTTTCGTCCAGCATGTCTTTGGTCCGCAGAGCAGGTGTCGATGATTTAGGAATCGCGAGCGTGGATGAAAAAGCCTCCTTTATTCTTTCTGCTTCTGTCATGGTTCGTAGCTTCCTCCCTCCCTCCCTCCCTCCCTCCTGGGTTTGCCTTGTTTTCCTGTTCCTATTCCTGCTGCCCTCTCCTTCTCCTCTTCCTTCCTCTTCGTCTTGTAAATCCTCCTCCTCCTCCTCTTCCCCCTTTTTCCCTCCCCTTCCTCTCCCCTTCCTCTTTCCCCCCCTCCCAACTCCCGCCCCCACTCCCCATCGATTCCTCCACCCTTCTCCACCCCACTCTCTCTCCCCCGCCACCTCTCCCCCATTCTCCTTCTCCGCTAAACGAATAGGCTTCTCTAACTCCATTGTGTTCTCCAACTTCGCGTATCAGTCACTTTTATGAACAGACTTTAGTGATTCCGGGAAGCAGGGAATGCCTAGCGAACAATTGCTTCTTCGTCTTCCTCCTCCTCCTCTTCTATTTCTTCTTCTTCTTCCTCCTCCTCTTCCTCTTCTTTTTCTTCATCTTCCTTCTCCCCTTCTTCTTCTTCTTCTTCTTCTTCTTCTTCTTCTTCTTCTTCTTCTTCTTCTTCTTCTTCTTCTTCTTGTTCTTGTTCTTCTTCTTCTTCTTCTTCTTCTTCTTCTCCCTCCTCCTCCCCCTCCTCCTCCTCCTCCTCCCTTTCCTCCTCCTCCTCCTCCTCCTCCTCCTCCTCCTCCTCCTCCTCCTCCACCGTCTCTCTATCTGTTTGTCTACCTGTCTCTGTCTGTCTATCTCCGTCTCTGTATCTCCCCCGCCTTTGATTCAATTTTCGTTTGTTCTTAAAGGAAAAAGGTAAAGGGGGAAGGGAGGGAGGAGGGGGTTGCGGGTCGAAGGAGTCGTTGGGGCAAGAGAGAGAAATGGAGGGGGAGGGGGCTACTCAAAGAAACCGAAAAAGCCTAGATAGGTCTCTCTTTTTCTTTCTTTCTTTCTTTATTTGTATATTTCTCTCTCTCTCTCTCTCTCTCTCTCTCTCTCTCTCTCTCTCTCTCTCTCTCTCTCTCTCTCTCTCTTACTCTCTCTCTCTCTCTCACTTCTCTCTTTCTCTTTCTTTCTTTCTTTCTTTCTTTCTTCTTTCCGTCTCTCTCCTTCTGTCTTTCATGATTTCTTTCCCCTCCCCCTTCCTCTCCCTCTCCCCCTCCCTCTCCCCCTCCCCTTCTCTCGGCCAAGCGTAGTAGATCACCTGTTTCTTGACGTAAAACCGGATCGCGTGGGAAAGAGGCTAACGTGTATTGATGAAGGTCGTTTCTCTCTCTCTCTCTCTCTCTCTCTCTCTCTCTCTCTCTCTCTCTCTCTCTCTCTCTCTCTCTCTCTCTCTCTGTATATATCCAACCACCTACCCACCTACTCTAATTCGCTCGCTCGCTCACTCATTCCCACCCACCCATTCCCCCACTTACCCTCTCGCTCACCCTCTCACCCACGTACTCGTATAAGTACTCACTCACTATCCCCATCACCACCGTCCCTATCCCTCCCTCTCCCCGCTCCCCTTTCCCCTCTCATCCATCCCCTCTCCTCCCCCTCCCTCTCCCTCTCCTTCCCTTTCTCCCCTCTCATCCCTCTCCGTCTCCCCTCTCATCCCTCTCCGTCTCCCCTCTCATCCCTCTCCTTCTCCCTCCCTCGCCTCTCTCTCATTCATCCCCTCTCCCTCTCCCTCTCATCCCTCTCCTCTCTCATCCATCCCCTCTCCCTCCCACTCTCCCTCTCCCTCTCATCCCTCTCCGTCTCCCTCCCTCTCCCTCTCCCCTCTCATCCATCCCCTCTCCCTCCCCCTCCCTATCCCCTTTCATCCCTCTCCCTCTCCCTCTCCCCCCCCCTCATCCATCCTCTCAAACTCCATTTATTCGGTTATTAGATAATTATACCTACGCAGAAGACGCCGAAGTTGATCTCCTCGCGCTTGATAATTATGCAAATGAGGCGCGAGTTAGGGGCCGAGACGGAGTGGGTCGGCTGTGCAAACTTTTGGCGCCGAAGTTCGTAATTAGCGGAGGTGGTTGCTACTTGAAGGGCTGGCCGCGATTGTCAGGCACGGGAGGGAGGGGAGGGAGGGAGGGAGGGAGGAGGAGGGAGGGAGGGAGGGTATGTCGGCGGCGTCGTGCATGGCAAGTGGGTATGACGTTGCTCTCCTGTCATGTGTGGGGTGGGGTGGAGGTGGAGGGTGGGGAAGGGGAGGGTTAGAGGGCCTAGGGCTTCGCCAAGCCTAGGGTCTCTCTTTTTTCTTTTTTTCTTTTTCGGTCCTTCTCTCTTTCCTCTCCTCTCCTCTTCTCTTCTCTTCTCTTCTCTTCTCTTCTCTTCTCTTCTCTTCTCTTCTCTTCTCTTCTCTTCTCTTCTCTCCCTCTTCTCCTCTCCTCTTCTCTCCTCTCCTCTCCTCTCCTTCTCCTTTCCTCTCCTCTCCTCTCCTCTCCTCTCCCTCTCCCTCTCCCTCTCCCTCTCCCTCTCCCTCTCCCTCTCCCTCTCCCTCTCCCTCTCCTCTCCCTCTCCTCTCCTCTCCACCTCTCCACCTCTCCACCCCACCCTCCCAAAGACTTACTCACTCTGCACATGAAAAAAACATTTCTATACTTATCTCTTATTATATTACCGCGACGGGGTGACGCCATCCCCGCAGCTCGCGAGGAGAGACCGGCGGAAGGCCCTTTCCACCGGAATGGAGAATCGAAATTCCGCGAAGGCCGGCCGTCCCCCCACGTGACGCTATTAACAGATTTGACACGTTCAGCCGAAGACCACGGGGCCGAGGGAAGTTCGATGACGGACGGGTTTCTTTTCTGTTTTTTTTTTTCTTGTTTTTGGTTTTTGGTTTTGGTTTTCTACTTGTTCGTCTTTTTTCTGCTTGTTCTTCTTGTTGTTGTTCTTTGGTTTATTTTGAGAGGTTAGGATTGGGGGTTTTGAAGGGAAGGGGAAAGGGGAAGAGAGAGGGGAAGGGGAAAGGAAAGGGGAAGGAGAAAGGAAAGGGGGAAGGATGTGGGTGTGTATGTTGGTAACCTAGTTCGCCGTCTCTCGTTTGGTTGTTTAGTGTTTTCTCGCCATTGCAGAAAGGAGAATACCGGAGCCCGAGACGCGTGCTGGCTGTGCGCGTGCGTGTCCTTGCGCGCGCGTGCAAACCTCGTTCGTTAAAAAGAGTTTCAGGCGAGCGCTTACTGCTCGGAACGCGAGGGAAAGTTGGCCCTTGGAAGGAGCTCGAGGCCCGTCATTGAGGGATGGCTGGGGGGGGGGGGGGTGAGGTGCCAAGGGAGTGGGGGGGGTGCCAAGGGAGTGGGGGGTTGACAAGAGATAACCCCCTCCCCCTCCCCCTCCCCCTCCCCCTCCCCGCCCGCAGCGAGTTGATGACTCCAGGCACGTGGCTGGAAGGTCCTGGAGGAGGCCGCGGCGGAGGGAGGGTCTGGGGGACAAGCTTCCGAGGGGCTGTGGCATGCAGTTCCCTTCCGCGGGCCGCCACCGCTGCAGAAGGCGTAGGGGCGCGAGGCTCGGTAAATAGATCGTTCCGCGGGCAAGTGGTTCGGGGAATCAATCCTTCCGCGAAGAGATTGATGAGGGTTTGATAATGGGTTGTTTACGGGTGGAGGGGCAGATGTTCCCGGGCGAGGCGGGGCTTTGGGCTCGCGCTGTGTGATTCAACGGAAAAGGGTGTGGAGGAGGAGGAGGAGGGGGGGGGGTCGTCTGAAAGATTGAAACAAAAGCAACAGGTTTCGGAGGGATTTCACACGTTCATTCACTCGCCCTTTCACTCACTCACTCATTCGCTCAATCATTCATTCGCTCGCACGCACGCACGCATGCACGAACGCACGCACTCACTCACACTCACTCACTCACTCACTCACTCACTCACTCACTCTATCACTCTATCACCACTTATTCACTCTCATTTACTTACACTCACTCACTTATTCACTTGTTCACCCATTCACTCACTCATTTACTCAGACGCACAGAACCTTTCCTCGCCTTCATTAGTGCATTGCCGCAAATGGACCCATTGCCAAGCCACAGCGGAAAACAAGCGACACGAGGGAAAAAAGGGAACTCTATAATGGAAGAAGACATGCGAAACGATTTTTTTTTTATTAATGAAGTAATTTTAGGGCTAATTGTTTTTTTTCTATTTCCATT
>NC_091568.1:3336460-3338960 GCF_042767895.1 Penaeus vannamei
TGCCACGAGGGAACGGACGGCGCTCCTGCCGGGTTTTGCTTGGCGCTTCCTCCTGCTCCGCCTCTTCTTCTTCTCCCCCTTTCTGGATGACTCACAGCTGACAGTTCAGATTTCTTTCTGATGCTCGACTGACTTCCCAGTGACTTAGGAGACTTGGTGATGACGACGCCTTTCGTGTTTTATGTCTGGATACTTTTACTGCGAGTTGCGTTCGTGCGTGCGTACGAGCGTGCTTTCCTCGCTTGGCGGCTTGCACACGCCTCCGCTCCCCGTGGCTTTGCTGCGACGGCACGTGTTCCCGTCAGCCACCGCGACCTGGCCGCGATCTCCCTCCGGAGGGGAACAACCCAGCGGAAATGCGAAGTGTACCGGATTTTGAACCCTTTTGTGTGCGTGGTTGAATGTACCATTTGCACGTATGGGCCGTTACAGTGCGTCTACGCAGCGAGGGTCGTGGGGAAAAGCTGCCCGCTAATGGCAGTGCTAAATGGCGGTCGCGAGTAGGCGCAGTTGTGCGGGGCTGACGGAGCTGCCGCAGGTGCCTGCCGAGCGGATCTCTGGCTCGCGGCGGAGGAAAGGCCGGTGGAACTGCGGCCGGCGGGGCTGATGGAGGGAGGCCCTGAATTGCTCCAGCTCTTCGGAGTGGAGAAACAGACGCAGGAGCTGGAAGAGAAACTGCGGCAATGCGACCGGCGGAGCGGCGACTCCGAAAAGCTGTAGTTGAGAGATGCAAGAGGCGGCGACGGCGGCGGTGAAGGCGGCGGGTGTAGGCGGGGCGGCGGGGCGGCGGGACGGCGGGACGGACTGCGAGGTGGAGTGCGGTTGAACCTAATCCCTCGGCGTCACACCGGCCGCGGAATAAGATGCTCCTGCGGTTACACACATGGGTCAGTTCCAGCCATCTTCGGACTGGAAACTTCCTACTCTTTTCTTCTGCACTCATGGGTGACCAGCTCAGCCCCCCCCCCCTTCACCCTCCTCCCTCCTCCATCCCTCTCCCGTCCTCTCCTCCCGACTGGGCGCCCTCCTTCCCCTTAGCCTTTGCTCCCGTAGGTGTCAATTGAAGCGTCGGGCAGTTCTTCTTGGTTGTAAGAGGCGCGCGCGTTTCGAAGAGCAAGTACGCTCTAGCCAAAAGGAAAATGATAATGGAGAGAAATTCCAGTCGGCCGGTGCGTGAGCATGGAAGGGCTCTGGCGGGCGAGTCGAAGTTTCCTCCGGGGGTCGTAGGTGGAGATGAGCAGCCACCGCTGCCTGTGACGGGGTGAAACCGAGACCGGAGGCCTCCTGAAAGGAAAGCGGTTTCGCCGGGGTAAATGGCGAGTTGCGAGGGGAATTTAATCCCCGAATAGCGCCCGCGAGGAGTCCCTTTGCGTGAGGCGACGACATTTGCGAACGGCTCGAGGGTTGCCGCACAGGAAGAGACGCCGGGAGTTGCGAGTTTTCAAGTTGTGGGAAGTTGGGGCGTTCTGGGTTTTGCGGGCGGCGTTCTCATGCCGTTTTTGTGGGCGTGGATCGGAGGGGGAAAGAGGGAAGCAAAAGCTGCTCTGCGGGAAATAATTGTTCTCCTTACTGTGATTTTTACTCTAGTTTGATATGCACACTGGTGCCCAAGGGCGTTCTCATGCTGTGTTTCGGCCGAAGCCAACTTCCACGTCCACGGTTTAGATATTCCATTCCGGTAGTGGTTCGGCACCGCAACTTAATTGACTAATGGAATTGTCCAAAATAGAAGCAAATTCGTTTTTTTTTTTTTTTTCGTGGTATGAGCATGTAAGGGCAAGTTGAAGTTACACTGCAGAATAGGATATGTAAGCACGAATGGAATAATTATATGATTTTCCTGTTCTCCGAAACATTTTCTCATTCTGTGGGTCAAGTTTTCCGTCTGCCACTTGACTGCACGTTGTCGGGTGGGAGGTGGGCCGGGGGTGGCTTTTTAACGGGGGTACAATCGTCACGGCACGAGGGGGTGGGACTGCGACCGTCCTGGTGGTGGTTGGCGACTATCCCCTTAGGGTTTATGGCCTTTCGTTCAATATTTTGATATGTGCAATTACTCACCCATAGTGCTAAGCATGTTACTATCTGATTAAAGGGTAAGGCTTCGGACGCGTCCCCAGTTGATTGCATGCTTAATTAGCATCCGGGTTCATGTTTAAATGACTTCAACAGTGCTTAATTATCGAGAATGAATTCTAATTTGTCAAAGGAAGAAATTACAGGGAGATAACTCTGTTAGTCGTTTCAGTCGATTGAAATCACAAGTTGCGTGTGCAACAGTTAAGCTTCTTGACATTTCCCAGAATGGGATGAGTGTAGCGGCGCAGCGGGTGTGAGGAGCCCTTCATCCCACGTGTGTACTCACGGCATGCCACTCTCCCCTTCGCTGTCTCATCCCCTTGTACTCTTCGCTCCTTTCGTTTGCACGGACGCAATGATCGTCAGGCAGAAGACAGTCAGGCAGAAGACAGCCACCGCCTCGAACTTTTTACCCGACAGT
>NC_091568.1:3346460-3371460 GCF_042767895.1 Penaeus vannamei
GAGGCAGGTTTCGAAGAGGTGGAGGTCCAGATCTTTTGCCGTTCTGTACCGCGCTGCATCCATCGAATGCACCATTGATTGCCATTGATATTATCTCGCGAATAAAGTTTGATGGTACGAGTCGTACAGGTTAGTCCTATTTTTGTAGTAGGACGCGCAGGCCTCTCCCAAGGACGCGTTGCGGAGAGGCGGGGACAAAAGAGCTCGATGTGGAGACTGGCTAGATCAAAGGAGCGCGTCGTGAGGAGACCCCGAGCCAAGGCAGGAATTAGAGAGAAGTGTTCTTAGGACTAGGGAACCAGAAGTGCTCAGATTTTTTTTTTTTTTTTTTTTTTTTTTGTCTTCGCCGCGGGGGACTCCTAATGTTTTATTTAAGGAATGGGGGTGAGATAGAGTTCATTTCTCTGTTCGTCTTGATGTTAGATCGGTTTGAATGAGATGGAGAATACGGTAGACATTGGCAGTGAGACATACACTTCGGGAGTAGATTGGCAGGATTTTGGAAATGCGGCGGCACGCAGGACCTTTAGACTCTGTCGCGCTGGAAGTTCTGTCTGATTTTCAATGGCAGGTCCAGTCACTTACCAGATTGTTGACGGATTATATTCGCGCAGTTCAGTAGTTATTTCGATGCCTCGATGTCGTTGGTCAGCGTTTGTGCCTGATTGCGAAGTCCGTTCGTATCGTCACATTTGTTCAGAAAGCCTCCCCATACGCGTTTGTTTACACTCGAACCATTTTGCCGATGGAGTAATCCGTCAACTACCAGACTGATAGCCTGTCATATCGAGAGCAGACGAGCGTAGAGCGAGATGAGCGGCCTCTATGACTCAGAGCCAAGTCGCGCCTCGCTGCTCTCACCAGCTGCACCTGTCATGAGAGAAACTGTGACAGGAGGGAGGGGGGTGCAGCCTCGTGGCATCGATCGCAGAACGAGAGGTTTCTCCGGGGCTTTTAATTGTAAACTCTCTTGACATCATTATAAACTGGCTCAGCCGCTCGGTCCCGTTATTGAAATTTACGCGCCCCGGTTGGCTGGCAGTAATAGCGAGCGAGACCTGCGAAACGCTTGATTTAGAAGAGTAAAAAAATGAAAAATTAATTATGGTTAATGGGTGTTTTACTTTGTGACATCCTGGACGGGTCGGCGTCGTCATTAGCACGGGAAATTGTCGATAGCGGCGGCACACCACTGCCATCGCGGAGATGTCACGCGGCGCTTTTCCTTCCCCTTTGGTGTCCTCTGGCGACTGTGGACGTCGGGGTGGCATCGAGCATGGACGGCGCGGGTCGGGGTGGTGTCCAGGCCCCGAAATCGCCGGGCGCTCGTATCGGACGCCGCAACGGGCCCGATCAGAGCGACATTCCCTCGACTTATATGGAAGTCATTTGGCCCAGCTGTTCGGCTCCTCCCGAGTCGAGGCATCCGTCGTCCGTTTCGTTTCCGAATGCCGACGACCGCCGCCGCGCCGTTGTCAGTTAGTTGAGTCGGCCGTGTGAATAATTAGGTGTCAGTTTTGGCTGAATTCGTAATTAAGCGGACGGGGCGAAACTGTCGGCCTTATCGACACTGCTCACTGCTCCGAAATGGCGATGGAAGCGAATGTTCTCTCGAGTAATTGCGCAAATGGAGCCCGGTGGAAATATCGCTAATATTTAATGTTTTTACTGTCACGATTAAAAAACAAGCTTTGATAACATTCCCTTTAAGCGAGGAATGCTCTGAACACGGTTCATCCCCCCCCCCCTCTCTCTCTCTCTCTCTCTCTCTCTCTCTCTCTCTCTCTCTCTCTCTCGCTCTCTCTCTCTCTCTCTCTCTCTCTCTCTCTCTCTCCCTCCCTCCCTCGCTCCCTCCCTCCCTCCCTCCCTCCTCCCTCCTCCTCCCTCCCTCCCTCCCTCCCTCCCTCCCTCCCTCTCTCCCTCTCTCCCCCTCCCTCTTCCTCTCCCTCTCCCTCTCCCTCTCCCTCTCCCTCCCCCAACCTATCTAGCTAGCTATTTATCTATACCGGTGTCTATAAATATATTTTTATCTTTATCTCTGTATCTCATCACAAACTCCTTCTCAACTCGTACGTATTTCCGACCTGCCGTGAATATGCAGAGAAGTACACAAGAGTGTATCCCTTCGGTCCTTACGTTACGCACAGATGCCAAGGTGAGCGCCTGAGCATTGACCCTCGGATTAATCAAGGACATTAACAGATTCGGGCGGGGCGGCGAGGGTGGGGTGCATGGGGGGAAAGGGGGGGAGGGATGGGGTGGTGGGGGGAGAGGGAAGGGAGGATGAGGTTGGGGGTGGGATTCATGGGGGAAGGGGAGGGAAGGCTAATGGGTGGGGTGCGAGAGGGAGGGGGATGAGGATGGAAATGGGGTGCAAGGGGAGGGGGAAGGGGTGGGAATGGATGTGGGGGTTGTGATGGGGTTTAAAGGGGAGGGGAAAGGGGAAGAGGAGTGGAGGGAAGGGAGGAGGAGGCGGAGGGAGGGAAGGAGGGCCGCGAGCGAGGCAGGCTGGCTGGGGGATAGGGAGATGATGCGGTACCACGTCTGGGGCCGATATTGACTCTGCGGAGGTGTCGGGGGACCGGATGAGAGGAAGGAAGGAAGGGAAGGAAGGTGGGAGGAAGGGAGGAACACAGAGGAGGAAGAGGAAATAGAGGCACAGCATCGAGGGAGGAAGATTAGATGTAAGTTAGTATCTCCCTCTCCCAGTTCTCCCTCATCCCCATCTCCGTCTCTCTCGTCTTTTTCCTTTTCCATCTCCTTCGTCCCCATCTTCCTCTCCCTCACCCCCCTCTCAGTCTCTTCCTTCTCTCCCCTCCCCTCCCCTCCCCTCCCCTCCCCTCCCCTCCCCCTCCTCCTCCTCCCTCTCTCCCCTCCCTCTCTCCCCTCCCCTCCCCCTCCTCTCCTCTCCTTCCCCTCCCCCTCCTTCCCCTTCTTCCCCTTCTTCCCCTCCTCCGTACACTTTAGTTAACTTGGCGACGTGTTCTAAGGAGAGCGCCGATGGCCGTGGCAGCTTGAATCCCGGGCTGGTTCGGGGGCGTCCTTCCCCTGAGCGGAATTTGGTCGCCCCGTAATATGCTTTCAAGGGGTTTTGGAATACGTCCTAATTGATTGTCATTACCGTTTTGCTTAATACGGAGAAGCCTCTCTAATGCGGCCCGCAGCGGAATCCCCTCTGCCCCGGGAATCGCGCTGAACAGGGAGGGAGAGAAAGAGAGAGAGAGAGAGAGACAGAGAAAGGGAGGGAGGGAGAGAGAGGGTTCGTTAAGAAGCGTCGGCGGCGTCGGCGTAGCAGCGGCTTCGAGGCTGCCTGCGGGAGTCATTGTCTGCGGCAGGGAATTGGGTCACGGGGTGTTTGGGATGTCGTCGGTGTTTATTTACATGTACTTGTGTACGTCTTTGACCTCGGATTTTGGGAAGGGGGGCTGTCACGAGAGGCCAACCCCGCGATGTGCGTCGGGCTCCTTTCGCCGTCGGCCGTGGGAGCGAAGCGGAGTTGGAGGGAGAGAGATGGTTCCAGGGGAGAAAAGGCTCGGTGTGAGGGTCGCCATGCCGGAGCCGTAGATCAGCCAACGCCACGGCAATATCAGTAGCGATTGCGGTAACGCATTGTATGCTAAAGAGGGCAGCTTATATGTAATGAGTTCATAGTTGCTTGCTAATGTCGCCCTAACGTCAAATTACCTTCCATTACAGATTCTACTGCGAATTAAGCTCGAGGGAACAGTTATAGGATATATAGGATTAATATTCTTCCATCCCAGGTGCGATTGCCGTCTCATGACCATCATAGGGCAAAGGTGGCAATAAATAGGGCTTAAGAGGATGAGGGACCGAGGCGAAGGACTCCGGGGAAGGAGAGCGGCGCGAAGGACACACGGGCGGCGAGCTGGGTCGGCGAGGAGCGTAATCACGGTGGAAGGGAAATTGAACACGATCGCGGGTGTGATTGGGGTGAGTGGGCGGTGGAGGGGCGAGGGGCGGAATGAGAGGGTGGCGGGAAGGACAGAGAGGAGGAGGAGGAGGGGGAAAGGAGGTGGGAATCGGTCCCTTCACACACACACTCATACTCTCACACACTCACACTCACACATACATTATCACTTTCTCTCTCTCTCTCTCTCTCTCTCTCTCTCTCTCTCTCTCTCTCTCTCTCTCTCTCTCTCTCTCTCTCTCTCTCTCTCTCTCCCTCTCTCTCTCCCTCTCTCTCTCCCTCTCTCCTGTCTGTCTGTCTGTCTGTCTCGGGCTGACGGGGGAGACGACGTGGAAAGGACGGCCAGGAACTTTGTCGTCCTTGATTGGGCGTGACATGGCATGCGTCCGGCGACATTGTTCTGGGATTGGGTGTGACGCGATCTCCCTCATAAGGCCCTCGTCTCTGGGAGTGGCGTTCGCGTGACGCCCGTGTTTCCAGGAGAGGGAGGGAGGGCGGGAGAGAGAACGAGAAAGACAGAGAGAGAGAGAGAGAGAGAGACCGAGAAACAGGCGTCGGAATGCGGAATGAGAATGGCATGGAGTTTAATCAAGCTCTTAATTGAGTTATTCGCGGGCGGGGGGATATGCATATTTTTTAATGGATTAATTGCATGCCGGTATGATCCACATAATGCATCTTCGCTCGCGCCATGATATCGCGGCCGCCTCCCGCTCGCTCCTCGCCGCTCTCACCTTCATCACGCCCGCGCCGCCCACACGCCACCCGCGCTGTCAAGGTAACCACGCCGGCTGCGGCTCTCTCTCCGTTCTTCCCTTGACTCACCGGACAGCGCCATCCGCCCACTCGGCCGCGCTGCGAGCCGGGGATGCCAAGGTCTCGGAGAGGGGCGTGCGTGGAGCGGATACCGTAAGGAGGGAGAGGCTGAGGGCGTTCGACGAGAAAGGGCGCCGGGGAAAGGGTGTATCCTGCCGGGTTTTTCTCTTTTTTTTTTCTCATACTTTCGGCCTTGGGAGACGCGTGGAAAAGCGAGCGTTTTGTTGGGGCGATGTTCGTTGGTTGTGGTTTTCTATGTTCTTTTCTCTCGCTCTGTCTGTCTGTCTCTCTCTCTCTCTCTCTCTCTCTCTCTCTCTCTCTCTCTCTCTCTCTCTCTCTCTCTCTCTCTCTCTCTCTCTCTCTCTCTCTCACTCACTCACTCACTCACTCACTCACTCACCTTGAAAGAAGTTTTGAGTGCTTAGCAATGGAGAACAGGATATTTCCGCGGTGAGTGCCGGAGAACAGAATATTTTCGCGGTGAGTGGCGATTGTGCGTGTGTGTTTGGGTTGAGGTGGCGGCCGCTGTGCAGTGGTAGATGGTCGAGCTTCCACGTGAGTCATATCCAGTGTCTGACAAAGAGACTGGAATGTGATCGTGTTTGTTCGGTTGGGGGCGGAGAGAGAGAGAGAGAGAGAGAGAGAGAGAGAGAGAGAGAGAGAGAGAGAGAGAGAGAGAGAGAGAGAGAGAGAAATGGAGGGAAGTAGGGAGGGAGGGAGGGATGGGGAGGTAGGGGGGATACGGATGAATTGCATAGTTACGGCGTGTTATCCCAGTGGGTGCGAGGGTCGGAGCAGCCGTAAAACAGAGGGAAAGTGAAACAAATGGTTGTTTTCGCCGTAGGAGGACGGGACATAACACCAGGGATCTTAAGCACCCGGAAGAGCTACTTAATTTTACGATGGACCGGGCAGAAGATGTGAAGCAAAGCGAAGGATTCTGTGGTAGAGGCGATTTCTCTAGGAAGTGAGGGCATGGGAGGGACCGAGGCCTGGCGCGTGTGACTGCCGAGGGAGGAGTGGCCGCGGTGGATGACATGAAGGGGGCGAAAGACGAGAGCCGCGTCAGGGAAGATGGCAATCACGCCACGACCAATAAGGCGACGAGTGTATAAATATATGAGGAAGGTGGGAGGCGTTCGACGGGACCTGTGGGCACCGCGGAGCGCATGCCCGCCCGCACACCCGGCGCCCACGACCGGAGCACCCGGGCTTGGCCTTTCGAACGGACGGGGATGGACGCCTCGGGAGACAGATGACCCGTACACCTGTAGGACGCGTAGGACGGCGAAGGCCGGGTTGGATAGGATGCCGCTTGCTAGGATGTCTTTCTCGCTCGGCTAAGGACGTTCGTGCGATCGCTTTAGAGAGGTCATTCCTTGGCCGTTGCCGTCCGACTCGCAGGCAGAGACTCACACGACCTCGCCCGTTCTCAGGAGTCGTTCAGCCCTCGTGTGTTTGCGCTCCCTTTAATGACGGCTCACGGCTGGAAGAGCCCACGCTAATGGCGGCTCCCAGGCCGTGCTCACCGGTGGGGCGAAGAGAAAGAGAGAGAGACAGAAAGAGAAAAGAGAAAAGAGAAAGGGAGAAGGAAAGAAAGGAAGAAAGAAAGACGGGGTAGGGGCGAGAGAGAGAGAATGAATCTCCTGGATGTCCTTTGATCGCTCCTACGCGCGGCTCCTTCAGCATGTGAATGGGGTTGGCGGACGTGGTGTAAAAAAGAGTGAAAGTGGCGTGCGAATTGCAAGATGCCCATCGCCTCCCCCGCCCCCGCCTCTACCCCGTGTCCCCTCTCCTGCTCTCCTTCTCCCTCTCCCTCTCCCCCTCCCCTCCCCTCTCCCCCCCCCCCTCTCTCTCTCTCTCTCTCTCTCTCTCTCTCTCTCTCTCTCTCTCTCTCTCTCTCTCTCTCTCTCTCTCTCTCTCTCTCTCCCTCCCTCTCTCCCTCCCTCCCTCTCCCCCTCTCCCTCTCCCTCTCCCTCTCTCCCCCCTCTCTCCACCTTCCCTCTCTCTCCCTCCCCCTCTCCCTCTCCCTTCTCCTCTCGCCTCCCCCTCCCCCTCTCACTCCCTCTCCCCCTCCCTCCAGCTCTCTCTTCCCTTCCCTCTCCCTCCCCTTCCCCCTCTCCCTCCCCCTCTCTTCCAGTTCCGACCCGTATCCTCCATTCCCGCTCTCCTATCTCTCATTTAATCCAATTGTACTCCCCTCTCCTCCCTTTCTTCTGTTTTGAATGGTTATCTCTCTTCCGCCGTCGCTCCCCTCCTCGGGTCTCCTTCGCCTCCTTTGCGGAGATCTCCCCCCCCCCCCCTCATTGCCGCGCCCGTCCGCACTTCCCGGATCCTTCGTCGGAGCGATCTCGGAGGGTGGGGTGGGGCTGGAGGGGGAGGTGGGGGGGGGTCTGCCTTACGTTGTTTCTCCTTGAGGTCCCCCGGGGGATAGGGGGGCGGGCTTTACGCTCATGTCGCCGTGGCTTGATCGTGAGTAACGGCGGAGCGGGCTAATGGAAGGTCCTGGAGGGGGGGGGGGGTGCGCGAGGTAGCGAAGAGGGGGAGGTGGAAGAAGGTAGAGGAGGTGGTGGGGATGGGGAGGGGGAGGGAGGAAAGAGGAAGGGCTGGGGGGTAGAAAGGAAGGTAGGGGGAAATAGGAAGAGGAGGAGGGGTAAGAGGGGGGAGGGAGAAGAGGAGGAGGAATAATAGGAAAGGGAAGAATAAGAGGAATAGGAGGAGGAGGAGGAAGAAGAAATGGTGACGGAGGAGAAGCGAGAAAGAGGGAAAGGGAGGTAGAGTAGGAGGAGCCGATGAGCGGTTCATGGGAGCTGGATGAAGGCTGTTAGTAAAGGTATTGTTGAGCGCAACATCGCATTCATTCCTTCTAAAAGCCATATCTTTCCTGTGGAGGGACGCCGGGGAAAAAGGGCGGCCCGCTCTTTTCATTCCGCGAATATCTAACCGCCCGTGACCTAGTGTGACGCAGACTCGCATCGATTGCGGGGCCGCCGAGTGTTACGGGCGGCGGCGGCGGTTCATTTGCGTCATCTCTCGTTTTAAGAATCGTTCGCAGGCAAGTGTCGACGGGAGAAGAGGAAGGTTAGTCTGTCGGTGGCGCTGGCGGGCGTTTCCGAGGCACTTGGGTGGGGTGGGGGTGGACGGGTGGGGGGAGGGAGGGAGGGAGGAAGAGGTTGGAGGACCGTGGCGAGCGGCGGGCGTGAACGGCCGTCGCGGGCGGGCGAACGAGCGAGTGTGAAGGGCGGGGGCGTGATTCGAGGGCACGAGGCTCGGAGGCCCCGAAGGGAAACGAGGAGCGCAGGGGCGGTCGTGCGAGCGCCTCCCAAGTGCCGGACGCGGGAGGGCATGTTGCACCGCCCGCCGCCTAATCAATACGGACGCGTGATGACGCCTTTGTCTCGTTTTGTTCTGTTGCAGGTGCATGGGCGCCTTGGGGGGAGGGGGCGTGGGCGTCGGGCACTGTTTTAGGGCGCCAGAGACTCCCTGGGCAGGCCGTGTGGGAGGCCGCTGTGGGAATAGCCTTTCGCTGCTGGAAATGGAGGTCGCTTGACCCATGTGGGGATTTTTTCAGCATTTTTCAAATTATATATATATATATATATATATATATATATATATATATATATATATATATGTGTGTGTGTGTGTGTTTGTGTGTGTGTGTTTGTGTGTTTGTGTGTGTCTATGTATGTATTTATAAATTTATATAATATATATATATATACATATACATATACATATACATATACATATACATATACATATACATATACGTATACATACATATACATACATACACATACATACACATACATACACATACATACACACACATACACACACACACACACACACACACACACACACACACACACACACACACACACACACACACACACACACACACACACACACACATGTTTATGTATATGTATATATAAATGTATATATATATGTATATGTATATATATGTATGTGTATATATATGTATATATATATATGTATATGTATATATGTATATGTATATATATATGTATATGTATATATATGTATATGTATGTATATGTATATATATATGTATATGTATATATATGTATATGTATATATATCTATATATATATATATATATATATATATATATATATATATATATATATATATATATATATATATATATATAGTGAGTGAGAGAGAGAGAGAGAGTGAAGGGAGGGCGATGGGAACGATAGCGTTAAGATATGCACTCTATTTTCGTGAGAGTCACACCGTCACATGTCGCCGACCTGGTGAGCCTGGGACTTTAATCTGCGGCACTTATTCATAGGTACATATATGAAGTATTCGCCGACTTTCGAGTTCCACATCCCTGAAGTTTATTATCAAAGTCATTCTTAACGCTTATTATTTATTTTTATTTTTTTATTGGCATTTTTTCCAGTATAGTATATTCTTGGAAGAATGCGAATGACTTTTTTTTTTTTCTTCATGTTCTTTCTCCTTCATTTGCGCCCTTCTTCTCCCTCTGCCTTCTTCATTCGCGCCGTTCTTCTTCTTCTTCTTCTTCCTCCTCCTCCTCCTCCTCCTCCTCCTCCATCTCCTCCTCCTCCTCCTCCTCCTCCTCCATCTCCTCCTCCTCCATCTCCTCCTCCTCCTCCTCCTCCTCCTCCTCCTTCATTTGCGCCTTTCTTCCTCCTCCTCCTCTTTCATTCGCTCCGTTCTTCTTTCTCTCCCTCCTCCTCCTCCTCGTCCTCCTTCATTCGCGCCGTAACTCCGGCTCGCGACTGTTTTTCTTCCCCTTCGCCGTTTCCCCCGCCCTTTGTTTGCCTCCCGGAGTGGCGGCGGAGGTGACGTTCTGCTGTCTCGAGGCGTCATTGATTCCCGCCTTTAAGAGGGAATCGCTCCGCATCGGAAGAGAGAGAGGGAGAGGGAAAGAGAGAGGGAGAGGGAGAGGGAGAGGGAGAGGGAGAGGGGCGTGTATAGAGGGAGAAATTGAAATGAAATGAAATAGAATAACAGAGAGAGAGAGAGAGAGAGAGTAGGAGGAGTAGAATAGCAGAGAGAGACAGAGAGAGAGAGAGAAAGAGTGGGAGGAGGAGGAGGAGGAGGAGGTATGGAGGTAGGGAGAGGAAGAGGGGCGTGTATATAGAGGGAGAAAATGAAATAAAATAGAATAAGAGAGAGAGACAGAGACAGAGAGGAGGAGGAGGAGGAGGAGGGAGAGGGAGAGGGAAAGGTCTGTGTTCTTTTTTCGGGTGGAGTGAGGGGTAAATGGAAGAGGTCCTGGGGGTATTTTTGGCAGAAGGGATGCAGAATGGGTGATGTAGGGGTGTTTTAGTATAGGTTTGCGGTCCTTTTTGGAGGTTGGGGAGCGAAGCATATGGCGTAGCTCGTAAACGCACACGAAACGAGTATCTGATGGCTCGATGTTAGTTGCTGCCTCGTTGCACGCTGTTCTGTCCGTGAATAACATGGGATTTCGATGCGTGTCACCGAGGGAGCGAAAGAGAGGAGGGAGGAGGATGTTGACGAAAGAGGAGGGAAGGGAAAATAAATGTTGAAGGCGAGACGAGAGCAGATGTAAGACCAGACCTCCACTTTGTAATCTTCCGTAGGGTTAAAAATAGACGTCGAAACCGCCTCTGTACTCCGATGGACCGTCACGGGAGCTCGATAGGTCTTGATTTCGTGGGAAAAAAAAACACGAACGGCGTCACGCACGCTTCTGAGTCAGGAGAAACGTTTTGTTTGTGTATAAAGTGAAAAAAGTCCCCTGTTTTATCTATAGTTCATTTTTAATTTATTTATTTACTTTTTGCCTGTTAGTATGTTCAAAACAGGATGTCCTGGCACTTGTAAACAAAGGAGTAACTGGTAGCTGGCCGCGCGATAAGAGTGCCGTTACAGCGAGTTGATAACCTGTATGAGTCACACGGTGGGGACGCGTTACCTCCCCGGGAGAGCTCGCCTCAAGAGTGGAATAGAGATAATGAATTTTCTATCGAGATTGTGTAATCGCAGAGCTAATGTTGGCTTAAAAAGGGGGCACTGGAGGGAGACGGCGCGGTGATTAGAGCATTGTGGTGGTGCTCTTTCTGCGCAGTTCTGAATTTTTTCTTTTCTTCCTTCCTTCCTTTCTTTTCTCCCTCTCCCTACCTTTGTTCCTTCTTCCTCCTTAGCTTCCTGTTATGCCTTCTTTTCTCCTTCGCTCCTCCTCTCTACCTTTTGTCTTCCTCCCTTTTCTGCCTCCAGCTCATGTGATCTCGCATACCTGTAGGTGGTTACTACGGGAGTACACCATTATTGTCACGTTGTAAAGGGAGGTCGAACGTGCTTGTGAAATCTAATAACACAATGGCAGTGATGGCTGACATAGATGGGGAAAGGAGGGCGGGATGGAAAGGGGGGGGGGGGGGAGACAGGCAGGTAAACGGAACAGGTTCGGCATATCTTAGTAGAATTAGGGAAGGAGGGACCGGGAGACTGACAGAGGAGGGGAGGAGGAGGAGGGAGGTGTGACGCCTTCTCATCCGATGCGGTGCCGTTTCTCGAGAATTTTGACACGTGCACCTTCCCGGTGTCTCCTTTGTTTACGTTGTGGTTTCCCCGAGCTTGAGGGCGGAATGGGGACAGGTGGTGACTTTTTATCACCAGCGAGAGCGGGGGAGGCATAGCGAGGAATAAGCTAAGAATGGCAGTTAAAAAAAACGGGAATAGAACGCAAACGAATAGCAGTCAAAGCCGCAGCCTGGCCATGGTTTCTTCGCATGACTCATGACAAGATTTTAGGTTGAAGGCTCCGTGGATTCGGCGATGGATGGGGCGAACGGGCGAGCTCCAGGGGATCGAGCCGGCACGGGGGAGGCGTCCGCGACTCGCATGGAAGGAGAAAGAATGAAGGAAGGTAGAATGATGAATTGAAGAAAAAGACAAGTGGATTGGGAACTTCACGAAGTCTCCAGAGCGTGTTTTTCCCCTGTTTGGCCGCTCCGTTCGCGAGGGGAGGAACAGCCGAATGTTTTCGCCTTCACATCTGCTGTTGCCTAGTAACGGTGGTGCAGGGGTTGAGTGCGTGGGGTGTGGTGAGGGGGTCGTCGGGAGGAGGAGGTGGGGGGGGGGGTTAAGGGGCTCTTGGGCCGTGGAGGGAAGGTGTGGTGGGGGGGAAATATGGGCGGGGAAGGAAGGTTGGATTTGAGGAAAAGTGCGGGTGGAGGTGTGAATGCCGCCGGAACGTCATCGCCGTCGAGCGTTATGCGCAAGGCTTTGGGGGTCCTCCTTTCCCGTGTCTTCCGGGGATGGCTCGAAGGGTTCACTCGTCGGGCGGCGAGGGGGTCGGGACGGGAGAGGACAGCGGCGGTCGGAGCCCCGCCTGGAAAGCGGAGGCAAGTGTGCGGGCGGGTGTGGGCGGGCAAGCGCTGTACAGGTGTGTCAGCGGGGAATCGCAGGAGGGAAGTGGCGGGCGAGCGAGCGAGCGGGTGAGCGGAGGCGATGGTGACGACGACGGCGGTTCTGGGAAGGGAAAAGGCTTTGATAACGATAGCGATGATACCGATAAGATGGTGGTAGGAGAGGAGGAGGAGGAGGGAGGAGGGGTGGAGGATTCCTGACGCATTGCTCTGTCGCTCTTGGTCGGGGGATTGATGCCGCGCTGAGTCATCCCTTGATGACGGGGTAGACGTTAGAGATGGGAGGGGTGAGAGGGGGAGGGGAGGGGGAGGGAGGGCGTTCAACTCGGGTGTTGATGGGAAGGGGGAGGGCGGGGGAGGGAAGGAGAGAAGGGGTGGAGCTCGTGTAACCAGTCGTCCGTGCACGCTACCAGCCCGTCATTGGTCTCTCTCCACGTGCTTCTCGTCCTGTGCGTTAGCGTTTTTTTTCTATTTCTTTTTTCTTTTTCTTTTCCTCGGGTCGATGTGCAGTTTTTTTTTCTTACGTTTCCTTCACACGCATTTCTCGCGTGGCGTCCCGTGATCCGAAGGCGTCTGCGAGCCTGCGTGTGCGTTGTCACCGCGAATGCTGCAGTCGTTGGCGGATGACGTCATCGCACACTGTTACACCGCCCTCCCCCACCCCCTCCCTTCATTCTCTTGCCCTCCCCTCCTACCCTCCCCCTCCCTTCCCTCTCCTCCCCCTCCCTTCCCTCTCCTCCCCCTCCCTTCCCTCTCCTCCCCCTCCCTTCCCTCTCCTCTCCCCTCCCCCTCTCCTCTCCCCCTCCCCCTCCCCCTCCCTCTCCCTCTCCCTCCCCACCCTTCCCTCTCCTCCCCCTCCCTTCCCTGTCTTTCCTCTCCTCCCTCCCTCCCCTCTCCTCCCCCACCCGCCATCCACATGGGCTGGTGGAGGGAGTCGCAGGCGGAGTTTCGTTACTCCATCCGCCTCCACCCCTAAGGCAGCGGCCCCATAGATCGGCGGATCCTTCGCACCAAGAGAGGCTGCCTGTCGGTCGTGGGCGGCGGGAAGGGCGGGCGGTGGGCGGCGGGAAGGGCGGGCGGTGGGCGGGGACGTGTTGCGTCGGCCGGGCTCGGGAGTGACAACGGTTCAGTCCACGCTAGTGCCGGTCGGCCGTTTGCTGAGGTGGGGGTGGAAGCGGGGAGGGAGCGGGGTGGCGATTTATGGGCTGTGGTTGCATGGAGGGGGGAAGGGGGAAGGGGGAAGGGGGTGCTGTGCGTTATTGCTTTCGAATTTGAAAATTGTATTTTTGTTATGATTTCCAGGCGATGTGTTAGAAAAGAGAGAGAAAAAAACACTTGAGCTGTGATATTTAGTGTTAAGTGTACTTGAGCATATGTCAAAAGCAACGAGGCACAAGCCGAGCGGAGCGGGCGCGACTGTCATGTGACAAGTGCCGCGAGTGACCCAGTGTGAGAGACGCGTGAGTGCCAGAGCGGCGCTCGTCCCCCTCACTCGGCGCGGAGGATGCTGGCCCTCGCGCGGATAACGAGATAAAAGGTCCAGGAAACAGCGGAACACGGGAGTTTTGCTCGCAGGGGAAGGGGACCGCGGTCGCCTGCGGTGCCAGCGCAAGAGAGCTTCGGGTGCCAGAGGTAGTGCCAGGCAGGCGGGGGCTTTGAGGTGACACTGGTGAGCTCCACCTGTTACCACCTGTCACTTGCACCAGGTGGGCTGCCAGCAAGCAAGCGAGTGTTGCCAGGTGTGCTGGGGGGCCGCTGCGAGTGCTGATGCTGGCCGCCACCCGGGGTCCACCAGGCCCCACGCCCGCGCCGCCCACCATGCCCGAGCCACGCCCACACTCCCACAAGGTCCACCTCCAACACGGTCCCGCGCGCTTCCACAAGCCCTGGTACAACCCACCCTGGGTAAGTTTCTCGCTTCGCTTCTGTGCTGTGATGTGACCCGCGTCGTTGAACAGGGCGGTCTGTGCCGTTCGGTGTTCAGCGCCGCTTCACGCTTTCATTTTCAGCGACGCTTCACCCGCCTCTCCTTTCTTCCTTTTTTCCTGCCTCCCTTCTTCTCCATCTTGCACGGGCGTCTTTCATTACTTTGTGAGGTGTATATTCAACTGATCGGACGGGTATTTTGGGCGCATGTGTGTGCTCCCAGAGAAGGATCTGTACGAAGAAGGGACTGTGTGTACATACGGCTTTTCATTTGTGCTACACACTCACCGGATTGTAATTGTGCGTGGATGAAGCATCAGGTATGGTGAAGAGAAATAGTTGTGTGTTTCTCTCTCTCTCTCTCTCTCTCTCTCTCTCTCTCTCTCTCTCTCTCACTCTCACTCTCTCTCTCTCTCTCTCTCTCTCTCTCTCTCTCTCTCTCTCTCTCTCTCTCTCTCTCTCTCTCTCTCTCTCTCTCTCTCTCTCTCTCTCTCTCTCTCGCTCTCTCTCTCTCTCTCTCTCTCTCTCTCTCTCTCTCTCTCTCTCCCTCCCTCCCTCCCTCTCCT
Source organism: Penaeus vannamei (assembly GCF_042767895.1). Classification (NCBI taxonomy): domain Eukaryota; kingdom Metazoa; phylum Arthropoda; class Malacostraca; order Decapoda; family Penaeidae; genus Penaeus; species Penaeus vannamei. The sequence goes on from NC_091568.1 coordinate 3,361,106, forward strand.
TCTCCTTCTCCTTCTCCTCTTCCTCCTCCTCCTCCTCCTCTTCCTCCTCCTCCTCCTCCTCCTCCTCCTCCCCCTCCCTTCCTCTCTCCTCTCCCCCCTTTCTTCTTATCATTCCCACTCCCTACCTCCCTCCCTCATCTCCACCACTTCTCTCTTTCTCTTTTGTGTCGATCCTATGATCTTTCTCCCCCCCCCCCCTCCACTCCCCCCCTCTTCCCTCAGCCACCTTTCTCTCTCCCTTCTTTCCCTCCCTTCGAGAAAAGCCGCCCAGGCCCAAAATGACGACTGGCAGCGAAGGGCGAAACCCCGACGAGAGAAAGAAGTACAAAGGACGCGGCGTCAGTGATTCGTGATATATTAAAATCTAAGTGCAATAAAGCCCCACGGACCGAAGAAGGTGAAAGGTCGATAATCCGCGAAGCCACGAGAGGAATGTGTACGCTGGAGGAGCAGGGAGGTGATGGAGGTGGAGGTGGAGGAGGAGGTGGAGGTGGAGATGGAGGAGGAGGTGGAGATGGAGGAGGAGGTGGAGATGGAGGAGGAGGTGGAGTTGGAGATGGAGGAGGAGGTGGAGGTGGAGATGGAGGAGGAGGAGGAGGAGGAGGTGGAGGAGGAAGAAGAGGAGGGGGAGGTGATGGTGGAGGAGGAGGAGTGGGAGCGGGAGCGATGGCGGCACGGAGGTGACGCGTAGCCGATATAGTGGAGGTGCTGATGCTGAGAGAGAGTTGTAACCATCGTTGAGACTTCCTGTTATCACTCACGATATTCTCATTCTTCTCTCTCTCCCTCTCCCTCCCCCCTTCCTTCCTTCCCCCCCATCCCCCCCGTTTTCTCTCATTCTCACTCCCTAGCTATCCCTCTCAATCATCCGCTATCTTTCTCTTTCTCTATTCTTCAATTTCCCATCCGTCTTTCCCTATCAGGCTCTCCCTTTCCGCGGGCGAGCACGCGCGTCTCACGCCTTGAGAATCTTTCCACGCGCATCTGTGTCTAAGAACCTCCAGTCTTCTTTATCAGCTCTTTGCTTCGTCCTTTTGCATCCCCCCTCCCTCCACCCGTCACTTTCCCCCCTCCTGACGTTGCTCCATCCCTCCGTCCTTCCACGCGTACTTTCACCGGGAAACCTTATCACGGAAGAGGAAGTGATAAGGGAGTGCGTGTCGTAACGTGGATCCTTGTCTGCCTGCTTGCCACGCTCGTCTCTGCATCAGCCGCTGCGAGGATGGAGAGAGAGAGAGAGAGAAAGAAAGAAAGAAAGAAAGAGAGGGAAGGAAGGGGGGCAGAGACCGAAAGACAATATAGGAGAGAGGAAGAAAGAAAGAGGGGGAAAGGAGGGGGGGCAGAGACTGAAAGACAATATAGGAGAGAGAGAGAGAGAGAGAGAGAGAGAGAGAGAGAGAGAGAGAGAGAGAGAGAGAGAGAGAGAGAGAGAGAGAGAGAGAGAGAGAGAGAGAGAGAGAGAGAGAGAGAGAGAGAGACACAAAGGTCGTTATTCCCGGTAATTAGGATCTGAGGTGGGATCAGGAGTAGAGAGGCACCTGCGGTAAATAGGGGGAAGGGTGGTGGTATTTTGGGGAAGACCGGTAGGATGGGGAAGTATTGGTGCTGATAGGACAGAATAGCGATAGGTTGTTTTGGCGTGTGCGATGCAATAGTATGAAGGAAAAAACACAGCAGGTGGGTTTGTTGAAGGATGAAACAGCCGTTGAATGAATGTTTTTATTTGTTGTTGTTGCCGCTTATACGGTGGTTTCCTGCCAGTGCGGCGATGTGCGTTCCTGGTTCCGTAAGCATGACATCGGCCCTTTGCAGGAGGTCGTGCCAGCCTCTAGATGTATGGCTAATTACGGTCTTTGGGCGCTGTGTCCCGGGAAAGGTCAAGGTGAGCGAGGTGCAGCAGCGCGAGGCTACAGGTGGTACTACAGGTGGCGGTGGCTGAGGTGGCGGTGCCCCAAGAGACTCCGTAGATGGCGTAAATATTATTCGCTGGCGCGCCGGTGCCTATTCCTAGTGCCGCGATATAGTACGGGTTGTTAATGGCACTCGAAATACACGGGATACTATTAGGTGTGAACCCGCCCGGACGTCTGGCATAGCAGGCCCGGTGCCAGGATTTGTTGGTGGCACTGTCAAGTATGCTAAGCTGGTCCCGCAGCGCCTTGCCAACAGATGCGTGACGATGCCAGGTACAAGTAGGGATGTTGTATGTGAGCCAGCGTGGAATGCTCGGTGACGCAATCATTATGTGCCCGATTCGTGCGTCGGCGATGCTTATAAGAACGATGACGCTTGGGCTTTCTCTTCTCACTCGACTTGGCTTCGGGAATGCCGTGTCTCGTCCGCGTGTATTTATAGGCATCCGAGTGCCTGGGAATCTATTTTGCTAACGAGTGTTTGCGTCCCGAGCAACGAAGACAAAAGCATGTTGTTGTTGGTAAAGGTTGCAAGTGTGACCTTGCGTTGAGGCTGTTGGTACATGGCGAGGCCCCGCGATGACGCAACAGGGAACGCGAGACCGGCCGAACATGACACCTACGACGGGTTGTCTCAAGGGCGGGGCGGGTCAGCTGGGAACACTGCAGTAACCCGTAAAACCTCTCGCGAACCCTCTCGGCGCGCCGTCTAGCGTACAGCTCGTTTCCTGCCATTCAGTGTGTGCTCCCGGGCCGCGGGGCGAGGGGCTGGTGCTCGGATGGAGGGCTAGTCGCACTTGTCGGGGCGCACACCTGTTCGTGCCTGTCGTTCCCTCTCCTCTCTCCACAATGTTCTCTGTTCTTTCTGTGCTCCTCTCTCCTCTCTCTTCTCATCTCTTTTTCCCCTCCTTTCCACCTGCCCTCCCTTGACTTTCTCCTTCATTTTCCTTTCTCTTCCCCTTCCCTCCCTTCCCTTCCCTTCCCTTCCCTTCCCTTCCCTTCCCTCCCCTTCCCTCCCCTCCCCTCCCCACCCCTCCCCTCCCCTCCCCTCCCCTCCCCTCCCCTCCCCTCGACACTCACCCCCTATCTCATCCCCACGTTCTCCCCTGTATTTCTAATTTTCCCTCTCTTGTCCGTGTTCCACTCCCTCCCCAATGCCCGAGCCTGACGGAGGTGCATGATGCAGCAGAGCGACGGGGCCGGTGCTTGCGCTGCAGCGGCGTCCCTCGTCGTCAGGACTGAGGTTGATTCTTCCGTTGCCTGGGAGACTTTCTCGCGGGGAGGGCGGTGGGGCTACGGGTGGGGAGGGGGAGAGAGGGAGAAGGACGGGGAGGAGGGAACGCGGGGAGCTGTTGTGAAGGAAGGAAGGAAGGAAGGAAGGGAATAGGGAAGGTGTTATAGGAGGAAGGAAGAGAGTAAGGGAAGGTGTTCTGGTAGGAAGAGTAAGAGAATAGGGGAAAGGTGTTTCAGGAGGAGAGGCAGAAATAGAAGAGGGGGTGCCATTAGGAGGAAGCAAGAGAACAGGGGGTGTTATGTGAGGATGCAAGAAAACAGGGGAAGGCGTTATAGGAAAAGGAAGCAAGAGAACAAGGCCGGGCGCGTGGGGGAGCCCCTTCAGCGCCCCCTTCGTCGCCTGGAGTGGGTCGCGTGCCTTTTGCAAGCATCCTTGTTTTGCAAAGTAGCTCCTCGGCCGAGTGCTTGAATTTCGCTTCTCGACTTTGAGTGAATTTCTGGCAGGAGGGAGCCGCCCGCTCGCGTTGGAACATTTACGGTGAATTCCAGGTTTTCTTGATTTTTTTATTTTTGTTTTTGTTCCTTTTCGTTCATGTTTTGTATTTGTCTTTCTTTGTATTTTTTTTTTCGTTTTTATTGATTTCTATTTAGGGGGGGGTCTCGGTTTTCTATAGTTAACGCTTGTATTTCTTGGCGAAGTAGGTTAACTGTGCATTGGGGCGACGGGAAGGTAGGAGGGAGGGGGGGAGAAAAACAATGCCTGGAAGTGAGGAAAGTCCGGTGTTTTTCTTTTTGTTCGTTTGTTTTTGTTTTTATCGGTGAGGGGAAGGAGGGGGAAGGGGGGGGGGGGAGAGAGGAGGGCGATTATTGGTAACTGTGTTTCGTTTTCGCTTTCCCTTATTGGCCGCCGGTCTGGGGTCAGGGTGTAGCATGGGAGTTTTTTTTCCCCCTTTTCGATTTATTTCTTTTTTATTTAATTTATGTTCTCTTTTTTATATTTCTTTCTTTATTTTTTTTAATTTTTATCCTTTTTATATATTTTTAAATCGAAGGAGGAGGCCGTAATGGCGAGGCGGCGACGCGCGATGGCCTGGCCCCCTAAATCTGACGGTTAAAGATGCGGTGTCGATTTACGGCGCTGGCCGCCCCCCCCCCCCCCTCGGGCCGGCGGCAGCAGCCTCATCCTCATCCTGCAACATCTCGGGGAGGAGGAGAGGTGGGGGCGTGAAGGAGGAGGGAGGGAGGGAGAGAGAGAGGGAGGAGGGGGAATGGGAAGAGGCGGCGCTGAACTTGCGCTGGAGGAGGAAGAGGGGCTGCGGGGGCTGAGATACATCTACTTCCTGCTCCTTAGATTGTGTCCCCCCCCCCCCGCTCTCTCTCTGATCCCCCCCCCTCTCTCTCTCTCTCTCTCTCTCTCCTCTCTCTCTCCTCTTCTCTCTCTCTCTCTCTCGCTCTCTCTCTCTCTCTCTCCACACACACACACACACACACACACACACACACACACACACACACACACACACACACACACACACACACATTATTTTTTCTATTCACTTTCTCTTGTTTCCCTATTTTCTCTTTCTCTCCCCCTCTTTCCCCCCTCCCCTTCCCCTTCCCCTCCCCCCTCCGCTCCCTCTTACCCTTTCACTCTCGGGTACTTCCTGCTCTCCTTCTAACTCTGTTTTCCCCACGCTCCTTTTGTTTTCTTCTGTAATAATCTTAATCGCATTTTCTCTACCCTGTCGGCGTTACTTTCTCTCGTATTGTTTTTTTTTTTCTTCTTCGAATTTTCCAACTTCCGCCCTTATTTCGCCGGTCGGTTCGTTTCCTGTGTGTGTGTGTGTGTGTGTGTGTGTGTGTGTGTGTGTGTGCGAGCGTGCGTGCGTGCGAGCGTGCGTGCGTGTGTGCGTGCGAGCGTGCGTGCGTGTGTGCGCGCGTTTGTTATGGCGTCCGCGTTGGTCTTATTTTATGATCTTGCTATTACGTTTTACATTGGTCACATCGCCAAATATTTACCAGGGAGAACTTTAACAGGTCGACATATTTACCTTCTGTGTTTTTAAACTCCTGCGCGAGAGAGAGAAGGTTAGGGAGAAGGGGAGAAGGAGAGGGGCAGGGAGAGAGAGAAGGAGAGGGAAATGGAAAGGGAAATAAAGAGAAAGGGATAGGGAAAGGGAGAGAGAGGGAGGGGGAGGGAGAGAGCAGCGCGTGGTTTGAGGAGGTTATGGAGGGGGAGGGGGCAAGTTAGGGGGCGGAATGGCGGGCTGTGGGAGGGGGGAGTCGTTTTAAAGGTGTGGTGGTGGTGGAAAGCGAGAGGAAGCGAGTGTAAGGCTGGCGCGGTGTTAGTAATGGGGTAGGGAGCGTGTGGTACGCCAAAGTGAGGGAGAGAGGAGGGAGTAGAGGGTGAGAGGAGGGAGGAGGGAGAGGGAGAGAGGAAGAGAGGAAGAGGAGGAAGGAAGGGAGGGAGAGAGGGATAAAGGAGGGAGATATAGGGGAGGGAGGGAGGTAGAGTGGGAGGGTAAGGAAAGAAAGATTAAGGACCCGATTTCAGGGGACCTGGGGAGAGGGGGTAGGTGTTGTGAAGGGATGAAAGGATGAATATAGGTAGTGCAATATAGGATGAAGGGTGGGTGAATAGAGCAGCTTAGGAGGAGGAGGTGGAGGGGGGAGAAGGGAGAGGAGCTCAGGGACAGAGGAGCGAGGAAGAAAGCAAGGAGCCGAGAAAGGAGAGAAAAGTGGGAGAGAGGAAGGAGTGAGGAAGGGATTGAAGAGAGGGAGAGAGGTAGGGAGAAAGAAACAGAGAAAGGAGAGAAGAGAGTGAGAGAGGAAGGAGTGGGGAAAGGGTGAATAAGGGAATAAGGAGCCAACAAATGAGAGAAGAGAGTGAGAGACGAAGGATTGAGGAAGGGAGCAAGGAGCCGAGAAAAGGAGGGAGCATGCAACAGCTGGTGTGGGGGTATTATCCATGGTCAATACCCATCCGCTCCTGCCAGAGGCTTGTCGTCTTTCCAACGTTGCTTTGCCATACGTGCGCTTCTTGGGGATTTTGCCCCCTCTACCTCTTCCCTTTTCTCTCTCTCTCTCTCTCTCTCTCTCTCTCTCTCTCTCGCTCTCGCTCTCGCTCTCTCTCTCTCTCTCTCTCTCTCTCTCTTTTGACTGTTTCTCTGTTCTGTTCTCCTCTCTTCTCTTTGTTGTGATATCTTAGCTCCCCTCTCGCCTCCTTTTCTCTCCTTTCCTCTCCTCGATTCTTCTCTCCTCTCCCCTCCATACTCTCCTCCTTTCCATTTCTTCTCCACTGCCTTGCTAGTCCCCGTTTCCCACCCAACAGCTCGTTTGACTGTCCTCCTAATTAGATCGCAGGAGAAGGTGAATCAGAAAATGGCAGTAAATGCGTCGCAAAAGGCACACTCCGATGACGGCTTCTCAAAAGGAAATGGATAATTCATCGATTATTCACGCGCATGGGAGGGGGGGGAAAAATGTCGTCTTGGCCAAGCTGCGTTGAAACAAAAGAAAGAGAAGAGCAGAATCTTTCGCATTCTGTTCTGCTGCATCTGCGTGGCGACTCGATTGTTTGTTGTGACAGTCGCGTCATCCCGCGCGAGGAGCCGCTCGTTCCCTCCGCTACGCCCCCCGGTGCAGTTATTGGCTTCGAGGGCCGGGGGAGGCGGCGGGGGCGGCGGGCGGCGGCGGCGTTCCGGTGTCCCAGCCTCGGACAACTCTGTCGTTACACGTCCGTTGTGCTTTCGCCTCTTTTTTCCCTTCTCTCTCTCCTTTCTTTTTCTCTTTCTGAGTTCCAACTCCTGTGCTCGCTTTTTCCCTATAACTCTCTTCAATATATATATATATATATATATATATATATATATGTATATATATATATATATATATATATATATATATATATATATATATACATGTATGTATTCGCCCCCTCCTTCCTGCTCTAACTCTCCCCCTCCCTTTCCCTCTCTCTCCCCCACCTCTCTTCGCTGTCTCCCTCGTTCCTCCCTTCCTCCCTTCCTCCCTTCCACTTTTCGGCAAGTGTTCCGGGCTAGGGCTGACTACAGCATATGACAGCGTCCCAAATGGTGCGTGTATGCGTTCCTTTGTCAGCGCTGCCGTTTGCCTGTCGCCGCGCGTAACTACGGCAAATGGTGGTTAATGATGGTTAATGGTCGCTAATGGCCGCAGCAAGAAGGCAAGGCGGGGAAGGGACGTTTGGAAGCCTGGATAAGGGGGAGGAGAGAGAGAGAGAGAAGAGGAAGGGAGAGAGGCGAGGATTCGAGGGGAGAAGACCATACGAGGAAGGAACGGAGGAACGAAGGACGGGAGCGAGTTCTGGCAGGATTGTTGGAGTGGTTATGTTTATTGATGAGGGATTACTGGGAAGGTTTAAAGCTGAGGGGAAAGTTGATGTTTGGCACCGAAGGGGAAACGAGCAGGTAGTTGAAGGTTTGGCTCTTAAGGGGTAAACGAGTAGTTACTTGAAGGTTTGTCGCCAAGGGGTTAACGAGCAGTTCGTTGAAACCTTGAACGTCGAGGGGAAACGTAATCGGTAGTTGAGGGTTTGCGTCGAGGGGAAACGAGTGATAAGCAGATCGTTGAAGGTGAGGCTCTTAAGGAGTAAATGAGTAGTTACTTGAAGGTTTGTCGCCAAGGGGTTAACGAGCAGTTCGTTGAAACCTTTAACGTCGAGGGGAAACGTAATCGGTAGTTGAGGGTTTGCGTCGAGGGGAAACGAGTGATAAGCAGATCGTTGAATGTTTGGCTCTAAGGGGTAAACGAGCTGTTAGTTTACGGTTAGAGGTCACGGGGATACGAAATAGGTGGTTTGAAGGCTTGCGTCGATGCGTCGAGGGGAAACGAGTGATAAGCAGGTCGTTGAAGGTGAGGCCGAGAGAGGGAAACGAGCAGGTAGGCGAAGAAAGTTAGTGGGCGGGCGTTGGAGAAGGAGGGGGGTTGTCTCTTTTCGTGCGAGCGGGCTGGTGGGCGCGTCGTGGGCGTGACAGGTCGACTTTCATTCTCTGTCTGTCTCTCTCTCTCTCTCTCTCTCTCTCTCTCTCTCTCTCTCTCTCTCTCTCTCTCTCTCTCTCTCTCTCTCTCTCTCTCTCTCTCTCTCTCTCTCTGCCGTTGAAGGGAAATAGGATAAAAAAAAAAAAAAAAAAAAAAAAAATGGATCTAGCGCGAGCGGATCCTTCGGCGCAGTTCGTGGAAGGCCCAACGAGCGGTTGCGCCCAAGACGCTCCACAAACAAACGGTATAAACGGGGGAACAATGAGTACCTTTTGGCCGGGCGGATTCCGGTTGGAGAGGCATCCGAGGCCCGGGGGGAGGGGGAGGGGGGGAGGGGTATGGGGGGGTTGTGGTCACCGCGGCGAATAGCCCGTGATGGCGCACGTGTGTCTGTTACTCGCTTTCTTTCTCTCTATCTTTCTCTTGGCTATCTTAATCTCACTCATCTCACATTTTTCCTCTCTCTCTCTCTCTCTCTCTCTCTCTCTCTCTCTCTCTCTCTCTCTCTCTCTCTCTCTCTCTCTCTCTCTCTCTCTCTCTCTCTCTCTCTCTTTGTGAGTGGGTGTATGTATGTTTGTTTGTAGATATTTATATATGTAAATATATTCATATTTAGATGTATATATATAATATATATATAATATATATATGTATAATATATATATATATATAATATATATATAATATATATATATAAATATATATAATATAAATATATATAATATATAAATATATATAATATATAAATATATATATAATATATATATAAATATATATATAATATATATATAAATATATATAATATAAATATATATAATATATAAATATATATAATATATAAATATATATAATATATAAATATATATATAATATATATAATATATATATATAATGTATATAATATATATAATGTATATGATATATATATATAATATATATATATATATATATATATATATTTATATATCGTGTGTGTGTATACATACATATATGTATATATATTCGTATATATAGATGTATATATTTATATATCACTTATACATACATACATGCATATATATATATATATATATATATATATATATATATATATATATATATATATATATATACATACATACATATATATATACATTCTATACCTCCCTTGTTTTCAACTGCTCTTCCAGCCCTCCTCCCGCCCCCTTCCTTCATCGCTCGGGGTCCGAGTGTGTGTGTGTGTGTTTTAGCGCTCGAGTGGGCTTTGAATTTGAGAGTCGGGGTTTGACAGAGCTGTTTGGCGGTTTGGAGGTCACGGTTCGCCCGCATGAACCCAAACACTTAGACTTGAGGGTTGCCGATGATCAGCCGAGCCCCGCGCGTTCGGGACGAGTTGCGGCAAGAGCGTGGCATACTTCTACGTCGGCATGGGCGGGCGTGGAGAAGGGGGTTGTCTCTTTTCGTGCGGGCGGGCGGGCGGGCTGGTGGGCGTCGTCGGCGTGACAAGGTCGGCTTTCTCTCTTTCTCTCTCTCATTTTCTCTCTCTCTCTCTCATTTTCTCTCTCTCTCTCTCTCTCTCTCTCTCTCTCTCTCTCTCTCTCTCTCTCTCTCTCTCTCTCTCTCTCTCTCTCTCTCTCTCTCTCTCTCTCTCTCTCTCGCTCGCTCCAGTTATCAAGTTATTGCCGGCGGGGATGACGTGGCAGGACAGGGCGGCGGCGTCGGGATGCCTCCGTCACGGTCGAGGCGCCGTTGCTTGGCCTCCAGTGCCCGGGGAACCAGCAGCTTGTTGACGCGGGCTCGCTCCTTTATGATTGTCTGTCTGTCCGCCTTCCTATTGATGTGTCTATTTGTCTGTTCACATTCGCCCACTTCGCTTCTCTCTCTCTCTCTCTCTCTCTCTCTCTCTCTCTCTCTCTCTCTCTCTCTCTCTCTCTCTCTCTCTCTCTCTCTCTCTCTCATATTTCAGTTTGTGATTCATGAACATTGATGACTTGGTGATGTCCAATGCAGCGATGACTTGACTTGACTTGACTTGACTTGACGTGACAGCCGCGACGAAAGTTACGGAATTATGTTGTGAATTGGTAAATTGCTTTTATATATCGTGGCGGCCAACTTGTGTATGTTAGCATTACATTTATGCCTGCTTGTGATTTGTGAATATTTTGCTGATTAAGAAGTATGTACTGATATCTGTTTCTTTTTTATCTG
>NC_091568.1:3383960-3391460 GCF_042767895.1 Penaeus vannamei
GTGATTTATTTTTATTTTATTTTTTTACATTTTGTCTGTCTGGACTTGACTGAGTGTGACTCACTTATCAATCTCTCTCTCTCTCTTTCAATTTCACTTTCCCCCTCTTCTTCTTCTTCTTCTTTTCCCTTCATCTCGCCTTTGCTCCCTCCTGCCTTTCTTCCCTTCTTCGTGGTTTGTGTGTCTAAAAAAATGTTTGTCCCCGCCTGCTGCCCCAAGAGCCGAGACGTTTGTTTCAGACTCTGGTGTCCCTTCCGTGCCCTCGACCCCTGTCGCTGACCTCCACCTCTTCCTGCCCTCTGTGACCTCCTCCCTCACATCCACTTCTTCCGTGTTTATTTTTCTTTCTACCTTTCCATCTCCTCCTTTCCTTTCCCCTTTCCCCGCGACCCCCTCGCCTCGGCCGTGCGACGTGTAAAGGGGTCCAGAATTGCGTTACCCCGCGGGCGTGTCGTCCAAAAGGCTGGCTTTATTGGATTCCGCGGAGAGCCTTGTCACGGCCGGCGGATGGGTTCGGCGCACGTTGTCAGCGAGCCCCTTTGCTCACCTTTCTTGGGAGAGACAGATTGAAGAGGGAACGGTTACGAGGTCTCGGGGGAGAGATGACCTTGCGGTCGTATGATCTTGGGCAGCGCGGCGTGGGCATGGAGGGAAGGAGGGCGTGGGGGGGGGGGAGTTACTGGCTGGCTGGGTAGCTGGCTGACTGGCGGGCTGCCTGGCTGGTGGTAGACCCCCGGCGTGACCTAGTTAACGGGGTGGTGGCCTACCCCAGGATGCCAAGGTCGCGGCCCACACCTGGTTCTGTTTACGACTCGTGAACCTATTTCAGGTGGGCGTTAACTCTCGCCCTCGGTGCCCTCACCCTCGACGACGCTGTCGGGCCCCCTCGGGTGCTTCGCCTTCGCCCCCGACGCGCTGTAGGCACACGGGGTTACCTGTATAGAGATGAACACGTGCGTGTCTCGCCCTGACCCTCGCCAACGCCCGCGAGACGCCTGTTCTTCCGCATGCACCTGCCCCGCCTGCAAGTGCATCCCGGGGGGCGCAGCGAAAGCCCTCCGGCCAATCCGTCTTCCTCCCTGGGGCTCAGCGCCCTGTGTGCCGATGGCGTCAGTGGATCCAGGGGATATGAAGCCGCGCTGCATCAAAGGCTTGCCAGGAAAATAACTTGGGCGAGGGCGTGGGGCGTATAAAGGCTGATAATCAAGAGATTCAGGCTCGGAATTTTCCATGTCGATGACGTGAGGGCTGACGTCTGTTGTTTGCTCTTTATCCACACGCACGAACCTCCCAAGGAAGGACATGCACCCGCGTGCTACGTTTTAGACATTCTCATTCTCTTGTCTTCCTCCCGGTGTGGTTATATGCTTTTTCTCTCTCGGGTTTTCCCTTCTGCATTTCGTTTCTCCTGGATTTATTTTTCTGCTCTGAATCTTTTCTCACGTCGAACATTTTTTTCTTTCCTTTTTCCCCTTTCCTTCTCTCCTCGTCTCGTTCGTCTTAGTTCTTCTTTTTCCTCCTTTGTTCCTTTTCTTCCTTTGCTCCTTTTCTTTGTTTCCCCCTCACCCCTATCGCAGAAAGAGAAAGAAAGAAAGAACGAAAGAGAAGGAGATCGAGGCGGCGAGAGCAGAATGTGGTGGCAGAGCTGCGAGGTGCTCTTGTTTACCTGGTGTTAATGCTACCTGCAGGCGCTTTGTTAGGTGCTCCCCGGCGACCTCCTCCAGCCCTTGTGGTCTTCATCATTGTCTCTCGGGCGCGGCGGGGCGGAGTGGGGCGGGAGGTGGGGGGGCAGGGGGGTATGGTGGGAAGCCTCTTATTGCTGGGTCGTTATTTATGTATTTGTTTGTTTGTCGTCTTTCTCTCTCTCTCTCTCTCTCTCTCTCTCTCTCTCTCTCTCTATATATATATATATATATATATATATATATATATATATATATATATATATATATATATATCTGTCTGTCTGTCTGTCCATTTGTTTGTCCTAAGAAGAGTTGGAACGGCTGTGTATTCTGGAACGAGAGAGACTTGACTTTGCCCTGCTGTTATGTAAGCATAAAAAGGTCAGGGTTCTCGGGCAGCCCTCGGTGGGGACGTGCAGGGATGCTGATACCAGGTGGGGGCTGGAGAGAGGGGGAGGATAGGGGGGGGCTATCATTTCGTCCAGCCTTATCTCGGCCAGATGGGGACTCGAGTGCCGGACGCCGCCGGGAAATGGCGCTCCGTCCAGCTCTTCGGAGGGAGGGGAGGGGGGGGAGGGGTTGTCGGGTCCAGTTTGAGAGAGAGAGGGAGAGAGAGAGAGAGAGAGAGAGAGAGAGAGAGAGAGAGAGAGAGAGAGAGAGAGAGAGAGAGGGGGGGGGATTGCGTGTGCGTGTGTATGTTTGTGTGCTTATGCCCATGTGTGTGTGCGTGTGTAGGTATGTTTGTTCGCTTGCTTGTTTATATGTATTTATGTATAAGAGAGTGTTAGTGACGGCGAGAGTGAAGAGGAGAGGCCAGTGAGGTTTGTGTGTGCCTGAGCGTAAGTTGGTGTGATCAGCTGTTCAGTTGTTCGGATACAGGGGATCCAGCACAGAAGTCGATCGGTGTTTGGTAAACGATCCCACGTACCCTACTGAGAAGAATTGGCGTGTATTCTGCTCGGTGCCGTTGAATGTTTAACGTGTACCCGGGTCTTATAAGGGAGAAGGAAGGGCAGGAGGGAGACAAGAGGGATGGAAGAAGAAAAAAAATGAAGGAAGGGAAAAGGAAAGAAAGAGAGAAAGAGAGATTGTTTAGTCGTAATAACGTGGCCATTACCTCTCCGTCATGACCCACTTTGTCCCGTGTAAGATTTACGGGGCTGGCGTGGCTGGCGGTGCGGAAGCCTTTGTGTAGGTGTAAGTGTCTGCGCCTGTGCCTTGCCTGGGCTTGTCACGCAGTCGATTCCGTCGGCCTGACCTTTAATGTCAGCTGGGTCGCGTGTGCGCGGGGTTGACCCGTGGATGAATTTCCCCCGACGTTGTGGGACGCGCTTTTCCGCTCCCAATAACGTTTGTGGTTGTGTCGATTTGCCTTTGTTTCTTCTCCTTCTCCTTCTTCTAATTCTAATTCTTATTCTCCTCTTCCTCCTCCTCCTCCTCCTCCTTCTTCTTCTTCTTCTTCTTCTTCTTCTTCTTCTTCTTCTTCTTCTTCTTCTTCTTCTTCTTCTTCTTCTTCTTCTTCTTCTTCTTCTTCTTCTTCTTCTTCTTCTTCTCCTCCTCCTCCTCCTCCTCCTCCTCCTCCTCCTCCTCCTCCTCCTCCTCCTCCTCCTCCTCTTCTTTTCATGCTTCTGGTTGCCAACGAATGAAACTGCGATACCCGGCGATTGCATGAAAGTGGGTTGTATTGGGAGGGGGGGGGTGTTAGGGCTTGAATTGGGCGTGACCCAAATGTATTACCAAGTTCTGATTGCGCGTGGCGTTTGCGGGCTCCCATCTCCATTTAGCTTTTAAAAAATGTAGGTCACTCTGCCGGCAGGGGGAGGGCGGAGGGAGGGGGGGGGAGGAGGAGGGCAGGAGGAGGGCAGAGTCGTGAATATTGTTATTAATATGCTCGTGGCTTCGATTAAAGACGGAGGAGGAGGAGTTGTTGTTGTTGTTGTTGTTGTTGTTGTGGGGTCGCGGAGTTAGGCTTTATGACTCGTTGTTTTGGCGTGCGTGCGAGCGAGTGATCGCATTTAGATTGGTTGATTAATGTTGACGCTATTGACGATTACTCCAGTTGCGGTTGAGGCGCGTATTGTGCGCTGGTGGCAGCTGGGGCGGCGGTGAACGGGAAGGGAAGCTAGTGGCGCGTGTGTATCTGAGGCGTGAGACTGAATGGTGGCGCAGGATCCATCTTGAAGGTGAACCACCCTCGCTGTCCTACACCCGACGTCTCCCGCGCAACCTGCTTCCTCTGCCGTTGCTCGCCCCCGCCGCCGCTGACGATGCTCCGAGAGAGAGGGGTGATAGAAGGCCCCTTGGCTCTCTCTCCTCCGTCTGGTCGGTGGGTGGGAGACGGTCAAAGGGCGCGATCCGTCTGTCTCTTTCTTCTTTTCTTCCTCTCGTTTTTTTTTTTCTCTCTCTCTCTCTCTCTCTCTCTCTCTCTCTTTCTCTCCTGCTTCGCCTCTCCCCACTCCACTCTCTTCTCCCTCTGTCTGTCTATCGAATAATTTCTTACTCCCTCTCACTTTCTCCTTCCTATTCTCGTCCTCTCCCCCCCCCCCCCTCGTCCCTCTCTCAGGTGGGGTCGCTGCGCTTTTGCAGGCGGGCGCGCGGAAAGGCCCCGTGTCCGCCCGCCCGCTTCGTGCACGCCGCAGCTTCCCTTTTGCGAGGCGGTCCTTGTCACACTTCCAGGAGGATGGAGGTGGGGGGTGGGGAGGGAGGGGGTCGAGAGAGGAAGGGTTTGTGGCGGTAACCTCTCGACGGTGTCACCCTGGCATCGCGGAAAACCGTCTGCTTCTTACTCTCTCTCTCTGTGCTGGCCTGCCTTGCCTGCCTGTGCCTCTCATGATCGATACTGTTGAATGTGGCTGCTGCCCCGCCACTCTCCTCTCTCTCTCTCTCTCTCTCTCTCTCTCTTTTCTCTCTCTCTCTTCTCTCTCTTTCTCTCTCTTTCTCTCTCTTTCTCTCTCTTTCTCTCTCTTTCTCTCTCTCTCTCTCCTCTCCTCTCTCACTCACTCACTCTTCTCTCACTCTCTCTTTTCTCTCCTCTCTCTCTTTTCTCTCCTCTCTCTCTCTTCTCTTTTCTCTCCTCTCTCTCTCTTCTCTTTTCTCTCTCCTCTCCTCTCTCTCCTTTCTCTCCTCTCTCTCTTTTCTCTCCTCTCTCTCTCCTCTCTCTCCTCTCTCCTCTCCTCTCTCTCTCCTCTCCCTCTCCTCTCCCTCTCCTCTCCTCTCTCTCTCTCTCTCTCTCTCTCTCTCTCTCTCCTCTCTCTCTCTCTCTCTCTCTCTCTCTCTCTCTCTCTCTCTCTCTCTCTCTCTCTCTCTCTCTCTCTCTCTCTCTCTCTCTCTCTCTCTCTCTCTCTCTCTCTCTCTCTCTCTCTCTCTCTCTCTCTCTCTCTCTCTCTCTCTCTCTCTCTCTCTCTCTCTCTCTCTCTCTCTCTCTCTCTCTCTCTCTCTCTCTCTCTCTCTCTCTCTCTCTCTCTCTCTCTCTCTCTCTCTCTCTCTCTCTCTCTCTCTCTCTCTCTCTCTCTCTCTCTCTCTCTCTCCCCCCCCCTCTCTATCTCTCTCCTTTCTCCTTCTTAGTGTCTCCTCCTCACTGCTCTTCTCTCTTCCCAATCTCTTCTCTCCTTTCCTGCCATTTCCTCTTTATTTTCCATTCTTTCTGCTTCTCCAACTTTCCCCTCTCTTCTTACCTGTATTGTCGGTCAGGGTCTTCTTCTTTATATCCTTCTTCTTCTTCTCCCCCTCCTTCTCCTCCTCCTCCTTCTTCTTCTTCTTGTGCTTCTTCTTCTTCTTCTTCTTCCTCGTTTTCTTCTTCTTCTTCTTCTTCTTCTTCTTCTTCTTCTCCCTCTCCTCCTCCTCCTCCTCCTCCTCCTCCTCCTCCTCCTCCTCCTCCTCCTCCTCCTCCTCCCCCCCCATTTTCCACACACACACCCTAAATCTTCCTCTTTTCCTCGTTGCGTATGTCGTCCTAATCGCTCTCCGCAAATTCTTCCCTTAGCATCTTCACCACTTTCGCCAATAGATAAGGAGTTGTTGAGTGTTTCCTTCTTTTGAGCGTTTCCTTCTTTTCTTCTTTTTTTTTTTGGCTTTTGTTTCCGCAAGCTGCCTCCGTAGCGAGCCGGCCCTTCTGAAGAGAGCGCACGTCCCGGGGACTTCTATTCCGTCGCTAATCTCGGCGAGGGTCGGAAAGTCCTTTCGAAGGGCCGCGTATCAGGGGGCCGCCTTCGTCTGCCTCGTCTCCGCGTTCTCGAGTAGGAAGGGTTAACGCGCTCTCCTGAACGCGCTCTCCTGATTCTTCCTGATTCTTCTTGCTCTCCCGATTGCTCTTACTCTCCTGAGTCTCCTGATTGCTCTTACTCTATTTACTCTCCTGACTCTTTATACTACTTTTACTCTCCTGACTCTTTACTACTCTTACTCTCCTGACTCAGCACTCATTGGACGAGGATTTGCGAGGAGGAGAGGCTGCGGCGGTATAAGTCCCCGGGTATATATTTCCTTCGTGGTGTTTACCCGTCCACCGGAGGAGGAGGGTGGGGGGGAGGGGGGGAGGATGGAGGGGGGATGGGAGGGTGGTAGTCTCCCTCTGCCATAGCTTCGGTGGGGTTTTGTTTTGATGTTTATCGGCGTCCCGGTTGGTGGTGGGGGTAGGGGTGGGGTGGGGGTGGGGAAGGGGGAGGAGAGGGACGTTTCTTCCTTGTTTTACTCGGGGATTTTCTCCCCTTTTTCCGCCCTTCGTCTTGTTTTGTTTTCCCTTTTTTTGCGGGTTTGTTTTTTCTTTTCGTTGTGTTGTCTCTTTGATCCCTCTTGTTTTGTTTTCCTTTCTCTTACTGGTTTGTTTTTCTTTTTCCTTGTGTTGTTTCGCGCCGACGTCGAGGATTGATGCGAAGTAAACTGTAGGAGTTGTATCGTTTTTAAGTGTTTTGGTTTTGTTACTTTGGCAGTCGTTTGCGGTTGACCGGATAAAGATAAAGATAAAGGTAGATACCAGGTTAGTTGGTTGCTTAATTGGTGGTTTAACTAGGCTGCTGGTTGGGTATTTACCTGGTACGTCGGTTGGTCGGGTATTTGCTTGGCCCGTAGGTTGGTTGGTTGGGCAGCGGGTTGTTTGGTCGACCTGCAAGAGGGAGAGCAGTGGGACGCGGGTAGGGGGCTCAGTTGCAGGTCCCAGGTGTGTGCATATTTGTTCAGTTGGCGGGGCGGTGTGATGATGCAGTGGGGGAAGAGGTGAGAGGGGGGGGAGGGGAGGGGGAGGGGGAGGTCGAGGCCGGGATTTAGGGCAAAGCGAGCGACGAAGGAATGAAACTACTAGGGTTGAGGAGGAGGGGAAGGGGGAGAATGCCAATATCAGATATCTTTTTTTTTTCCTTATCTTCGCTTTCCCCTTCCTCATCCCACCTGTATTCTCCTTTTTTTCCCCTTTCCTCCTCTTCCTATCTTCTCTTTTCCACCACCCTTTCCATCCCCTTCTTCACCCTCCCCCACCTCCCCTTCTATCCCTTTCCCTCCCTTCTCCCATCTCCGCATGTGTGTATTTATTTGTGTGCTTGTGTGTGCGCATTTACACACGTGTGCATCGATTTTCTTGCAAGCTCTTCTTGTTTTTTTTTCTTCTTCTTTTTTACATCTTGTACAGATTTACATTAATAGGAATTTAAAGGCGAAGGGGGGTTTTGGGTCGTATCTAGCTCGTGGTTCCTTGAGGGGCGAGTCCCCTGCCCTCCGCTTTAAGTTGGTGCTCCTGCCGTTCGATCTGAAAGATTCGGGGAGACGGAAGCTGCGGTGATCGGGAGGGAGGACGTGATAGGCGGGTTCAAAGGGGTTTGTTACG
>NC_091568.1:3401460-3418960 GCF_042767895.1 Penaeus vannamei
TCCTTCCTCCTTCCCTCCCTCCCTCACTCCCCTCTTCCTCCCTCCCTCCCTCACTCCCCCTCTTCCTCCCTCCCTCCTTCAGTGCCTCTCTTCCTCCCTCCCTCACTCCCCTCCTCCTCTCCTCCTCCCTCCCCTCCCTCCCCCCTCCCTCACTCCGCCCTCCCTCCCTCTGATTTGATCTACTTTCTCCTTACGAGATGAATGAAAAACCCCAAAATGTATCACTCGGGTTTATTGAAGGAGCGAAGCGGCCTTGGTTTTTCTCTGTCTTGCTTCCTTTTATTTTTCTTTTCGTTATTCGTTATTAGCGCTCACTTTCCCTCTGATTTGTCTCGCTTCTCTCTCTGTTGTTTTTCTCCCTTCTTCAACTCTTCCTCTTTTCCCTTCCTGTATTTCGCCCTCTCGATCTCCATCTTTTTTTCATGTTTTTGTTTTGTTTTGTTTTTGTCTCCCTCCAACTCCCACAACACCCGGCTGTCGGTTAGTTCGGAGTGGTAACACCTGGTAGAATTATCTGCCGTAAATCTATTTTTCTTCTCTCTCTCTCTCTCTCTCTCTCTCTCTCTCTCTCTCTCTCTCTCTCTCTCTCTCTCTCTCTCTCTCTCTCTCTCTCTCTCTCTCTCCCTCCCTCCCTCCCTCCCTCCCTCCCTCCCTCCCTCCCTCCTCTCTCTCTTTCTCTCTCTCTCTCTCTCTCTCTCTCTCTCTCTCTCTCTCTCTCTCTCTCTCCCTCTCCCTCTCCCTCTCCCTCTCCCTCTCCCTCTCCCTCCCCCTCTCCCTCTCCCTCCCCCTCTCCCTCTCTCTCCCCTCCCCCTCCCCCTCTCCCTCTCTCTCCCCTCCCCCTCCCCCCTCCCCCCACACACTCACTCTTAAAAGTATACTCACCCATTTTTCCTACCTTCCTTTCCTGCTCTTTCTCTTTCTCTCTCCCTCCTTCCGGAAATTCGCAGCGTTTGTGTTCCGCGGGGCAGACAGACAGACAGACAGACAGACAGACAAACAGACAGGTAGCACGAGGAAGCGCCTCTGTTTCGATCTTCCCTCCCATTAGTGGCCATTGTCTACCACGTCGGGAGGGCAGGGCGACGTGAAAGCACGCCCTCCTCACCCACAGCCATACGTGTTATGTTTTGGGTGAATTGGTTGATGACGCCACCGCCGCCGCCACCGCCGCCGGCACGAATATAGCCGTAATTTCGCTCGGGGTACGAGGGCGGGGCGTCAGGGGCGTCAGGGGCGTAGAGACGTGAGGGCGTAAGAGTGTGTGGTTCGTCCTGGCGTTACACGAAAGCGGCGTCGCTCTTCTGAGTTGGTGGTGGTGGGGGGAGGGGGGGGGTCGCTATGTGGGGTCGTCACTGGGTCACTGGTGTGTCTCGCTCTGGCTGGCTCTCTCTCTCTCTCTCTCTCTCTCTCTCTCTCTCTCTCTCTCTCTCTCTCTCTCTCTCTCTCTCTCTCTCTCTCTCTCTCTCTCTCTCTCTTCTCTCTCTCTCTCTCCCTCTCCCTCCTCTCCCTCCCTCCCTCCCTCCCTCCCTCCCTCCCTCCCGCCCTCGCTCTCCTCCTCCCTCTCTCTCTCTCTCTCTCTCTCTCTCTCTCTCTCTCTCTCTCTCTCTCTCTCTCTCTCTCTCTCTCTCTCTCTCTCTCTCTCTCTCTCTCTCTCTCTCTCTCTCTCTCCCTCTCCCTCTCCCTCTCCCTCTCCTCTCCCTCTCTCTCTCTCTCTCTCTCTCTCTCTCTCTCTCTCTCTCTCTCTCTCTCTCTCTCTCTCTCTCTCTCTCTCTCTCTCTCTCTCTCTCTCTCCCTCTCCCTCTCCCTCTCCCTCTCCCTCTCCTCTCCCTCTCTCTCTCCCTCTCTCTCTCCCTCTCTCTCCCCTCTCTCTCTCTCCCTCCCTCTCTCTCTCTCCCTCCCTCTCCCTCTCTCTCCCTCCCTCTCCCTCTCTCTCCTCCCTCTCCCTCTCTCCCCTTCCCTTTCTCCCTCTCTCCCCTTCCTTCTCTCCCCCTTCCCCCTCTCCCTCTCTCCCCCTTCCCCCTCTTCCCCTTCCCCCTCTCTTCCCTTCCCCCTCTCCCACCCTCCCCTCCCCTCTCTCTCTCTTCCGCGCGCGCGGGCGCGACCTCTCGGGCTGTTGTATTTGTTTGTTTGTGCATGCGTTTGTCTTTGCCTCTGTGTGTGTTTGGTTGTGTATATATCCATATATGTAGGGGTGAGTAAGGGAATGAATGAATGCGTATTTGCCTTTCCCGGCGGCACGTCTGTTGTGGAGGATGTTTTGATAACAAGGGCAGCAGTCCATCCAGCTATAGCACAGGTGTTCCTCGCGGCCAGAGCACCTGTTTGCGCCAGGTGTGCGACTCCGATCCCTCGCGCTCCATACCTGCGACGGAGGAGAGGCCGGATGTCTGATGGCGATTTTTAGTCTCGCGATGAGGTGCGCGTTTTATCGGAAGAAGACGCAAAAGCGGAAGGAAGATTTGAAGTGGGTGGAGAGGCGGGTTTCCAGGAATCTGTTGAGTGGAGAGGCTGCGAGCGAAAGTGGAAGGGGAGGGAAGGCGGTGGGTGGAGGCGAGGAGGAGCGAAGGTGTGGATCTCTGGGGTGGATGGTATCGCCGTCATTACCAGTGAACTCCGCCACCGCTGCTACTCCTTCCACCTCCGTCACACACCTACGCACTCAGCCACACGCCCGTGCGTTCCTTCCAGCCTTCCTTCCTCTATTGTGCCTTTGACCTTTTCGTTTACAAAGGAGAAAACAAAAGAAGTTCGTAAATAGACAAGTAAATGGGCCAAAATGAAGGAATTTTGTTTACGTACTTTTTTACGTTTTAATACATGTTTGATTTCATTGTTTTCATCGTCCTTGCGCCGAGGAGGAGGGCCAGAGGAGGGCCAGAGGAGGGCCAGAGGAGGGGCCGGTGGTTCTCCTGCCCAATTGGGATCCCGCAGTCTTATTTTTATCCAGGATAAGCCTTGTATCAATAGTGGGGTCCATTGGAGGGGGGATTTCATATTCCGGCCGGGGGTATTTTGGGACGCTCTCCTCGCCCCGATGAAATATGGACGCTAACCTTTAGTGCTTTTGTCTCTCGTCTGTTGGTTTGTCTCTTTGTTTTTTTCTTTCTTTATTTATTTATTTCTTTTCTTTGCCTACCATTATCTGGTTTAAACGTGTCCTTGTCGTCTCCTTGCGTCTCCCTCCTTATTTCCCTCCCCTCGCCCCTTCCCCCTCACCGTCTCCTACTTTCTTAAAGCCTTCAGGAATGAACATGGTAGTGATAACAGAGTGCGTGAGCCTATGGCCGCCTCCGCCCCTCCGTCTCGCGCCAATATTTGATGGTTTCGAGTATGACCAAAGGTCAGGTCCCCCGCCCGTGCCCCCTGCTGCCGGCGGCGCCCTTCCTGCTGCATAAATGCCGTGACTCATCCGCAAGTGCCGACCTTCTTTAATCCTCGGCCGATGGGTAATATAATCATCTGTCGCCAAGGAAACCGAAACCCGAGAGTCATCAGATGATATTAGATCTCGCCTAACTCGTGCGTTCAAGGTGAGCGATGTGAGGCGACGTGCTGGTCCGCATTACACATTCGGACGCGGTCCAGGAGGTGGCCGAGGGCCAGCAACCTAAAATACGTTTGCGTTGATCCATGCATACTGATAAATCCTTATTGCCGGCTGCACGGCTTCCCTCGCCCTCGATGGCCTGTTCGGGGGGCAGGGGGGGGGGGATCCCCGGTGCCATAGCGGCGAAGGATGCGATTAGACGGGTTAACTGTGTCAGCGGGCCAGACCCATTTCCCCGCCTCCCCTCCAGCCATCTTTTTTTTTTTTTTTCGTGCGGGCGACGATTTGGCTTTAACCGAGTCCCTTTTAATCTCCGCCTCCGGGAGAATCGATCGAGGGACGCGCGGAGCTGTCGCCGCGGAGCCCATCCCGCGGATAAAATATTCGAGGGCTTGGAAATGTCAGGTCGGCGGTGAACCTCGCTGGTCGTTTTGCGCGCTGGGAAATGCATGTTCTCTTGCTGCTCATTTATTTCATTAAACGATTCTGTGCTCGGATAAATTTTATGCATGTGGGTGCATGTATGTATGTACGTGCACGCGCCCCTACGTACATATTTATACAATGAGTTATTGTGGCCATAACAAGCCATCAGCAGTTTCCAAAGATTAAGCACAGTCATGGATTTTCATGAGATGTTTGTGTCAAACTGCTGATATTAGCTTCCTTGCAATCATGCAGAGTGCAAGTGCTGGCTCTCCCTCTCGCCAGTCGGGGACACGGGGAGAGCGGAGGGCTGCGGAAGGGATTCCTCGTCACCGTCCATCAGCGCGGCAATATATGCGGCCGTTTAAAGTCAGGCGCCGATTTTTTGTGTCTGATTTCTGTCGGAAAGCGATGAATAGAGCTGTAAATAGGGAAGGCTGTGATAATGATGGCGATAGTAAATAAGGAGGATGTATAGAAGGTGTCCTTATTTTGCCTGGGTTGATTGGGTTCAGTAGATCCTTATTTTGCGCAGGTGATTTGGGTCAGTAGGAGATATCGTTTTAAGCGAAAATCGGAGGAGGAATGTAGTTCGAATAAAAGATTTAGACATCGCATAGGGAGCCTTCTGAGGACGATTCCCTGGCCTTTGGCTAGCTTTGATTTTGGAAGATGAAGTCTTTTTTATTTTTTTTATTACTCTTATTGCGTGTGTGTGTGTGTGTGTGTGTGTGTGTGTGTGTGTGTGTGTGTGTGTGTGTGTGTGTGTGTGTGTGTGTGTGTGTGTGTGTGTGTGTGTGTGTGTGTGTGCTCGCGCGCGCGCTGGTGGATTTGGTGTGTAATGGATAAGGGCGTCGTGGACTTTGGTAATCTAATATTAGTTTTACGTTTATGATTTCTTTCTTTTTTTTTCTTCTTCTTCCTCTTGTGTTGGTGGATTTTGATCGCGTGTGTGATTTGTCGTGGCTCTGATTTGGATACGTGTTTCCTGGAGAAAGTGGGGAGGGTGGAGAGGTCGCGGATGGGCGGGAACTCTTCCTGCCGGAAATATCTGCCATTGTTGTTAGTTCGGTAAGACGGAGGAGCGGAGGCCTGAGCTCGTATTTCGTGTGTGCGTGTGTGTGTGTGTCTGTGTCTATGCGCGTGTATGTATGTGTACGTCTGTGCGTGTGTGTGTGTGGCTGTGCTTATCTGTGCCGGTCTGTCTAATTAAAAGTTCAGGGAAGAGGGATCGAGAGAGCGCAGATATCTACCGAATTCCTCAGTCGTGACGTCATTCCCTTATCAGGACGCGCGTTCGTCAGATCGACATGTGCCTCGTTCGTGGCGATAGCGGCCGGAGAGTAGACGGGCGTGGCTGGTTTGCGTTGCGTGGGCGGGAATGGCGCGCGGAGACATTGGCGGGAAATCGTATGCGACGGGATGGCGGGCGGGCTGTAGGCAAGGGGCTCGGGCGGCGGGGTGGAGTCGTGGGCGTAGAAGGGCGTTAGAGAGAGAGAGAGAGAGGGAAGGAGAGAGAGAGGGAGGGGGGAGGGGAGTGTGTGTGTGCGTTTATATGTATGTGTATGTGTCATGCGGTCGGTGGAAGGACAAGTAGATCTCATGTTTGCTGGCTGTGGCCGGTGCTGACCGGTGCCGGCTTGTTTGAGAAAGAGAGAGGGAGAATGGGGCGTGGGGGTCATGTTGGTGAAGCGGAGTTGGGAAAGGGTGGTGGTGTGAAGTGTGGGCGTCCCCTCCGGTGTGGCAATGTGCGGGGACAGCACCGCCCATGACACACAATGGTTCCCGGTTTGTCACGTTACGCCGCCATCTCACTGTGCCACCCATCCCTTGCCCCTACCCCCTCCCCCCTCCCTTTCACCCTCATGTCGGCAAGAGAGCGTGGAATGCTACATGGGGCGAGTCCCAACTCCCTCGCCTGATGCTGGCGGTCGTATTCGCCCTGTCGCGGGTGTGCACACGGGCGTTCAACGGATGTCTACGTACACGAAATACCCCACACGGCACGCTGGTCGCCCTCCAATCTGCCGCGAGTATCGCCGGCAACTTAGTTGTATTAGCAATTACACAAATGGCCTGTCGTGACATTTTAGGGCATCTCGGGGCTGTGTGTATGTGTTGCTTCTGCCGCCCGCCCTCCCTCGCGCGCGCGCACAACACTGGCGTACCCGCGTGTGCGTGTGTGTGTTTGTGTGTGCGTGCGTGCGTGTGCGTGTGTGTGTCTGTGCGCGTGCGTGTGTCTGTGTCTGTGCGCGTGCGCGCGTGTGTGCGTGTGTCTGTGTCTGTGTCTGTGTGTGTGTTTGTGTGTGTGTGTGTGCGCGCGCGCGCGCCACCTCGGAGACCGATCTCTGGCATGAGTGCTCCACTTACCGTTTCTTGATAGGTCGACCCTCCTGTTCTCCAGCATGAGAATTACGACCTTAGGGGAAAGGAAGTGTGTGTTGCCGGGGGGAATGGCGGCCGCCGGGCGTGATAACACTGCCTTGACATCCTATTTCCATAATCCGCACTAAAGCTTCTATAATTTACATGCATGCTAGCAGCGAAGGTAGCGAAGGTAGCGGACGGCCTTGTGAAGGCGAGAGAAGGATAGCGATAAGGATAATAGGATATCGGCAGGGTTTTGCACAGTTGAGGGATGTTTAAGAGAGGATAGGGCGGTTGACGGAGGTGGTGGTTGAGGTTGAAATATTTTTATTTCTCTGATCATCAAAATGATTTATTCGCTTAGAAGAGAAAAGAGAATAAACAAAAAAACTTGTGTGGATTTTTCTCCTCACACATGGTTATTTATATCCTACAGTAAGTCCCATTGTTTTTATATATATATATATATATTTTTTTTTTTTTCTCCAAATATGAAATAGATGGTTTGGTTGATTCCAGTTGTATGTTTTCCATCTCTTTCCCTCATATTTGGTCTGTAAGCTTCTGTGCTTTGATTCTCGCCTCAAATTCTGGGAACCAGATGACAGATGTAGTTCCCAAGGCAAAATGTTGATGGATGATGCCCTGAGTAATTGTCTGAGAGTGAGGATGCCAACTCTGCCTATCTCAGTCCTGTCTCTTTTCTCCTTGGTTTCCTGTGCTAGTACCCGCCCCGTTCAAATTTTGTTTATTTCTTTGTCATCGTTTTATTATCTTTTTATTTATTTATTTGTTATTATTTTTATATCCTTTTTCATTTTATTCTTATTCTTATTGATCTGTAGTAAGGTGCTATTATTTGATATTGATTTTGCATTTAAAGAATTTTAAATGTAGAAGGAAGAAGAAAAACTAATTTGTGAATACTATTGTAGGTTTTAATTTTTCTGTTCCTCAAACTAATATGGTGATAGATAATAATGATCTTATATATCGGGATATTTAATCATTGTTATTGATTTTACTTCTCCCTGCTTTCCAGGTGGCTATAAAAATTATAGACAAGACGCAACTTAATCCAGGGTCATTACAAAAGGTATGTAAAAGGTTCTAGTTGTTAACAAATGTTATCAAATATTCAAACCTGATCAAGTTTTTAACAGTGGCAATGACAGAAGCATTTGTTTGCAAAGTAACAGAATCTGCATGGGCAGACCCCCCAAAAATATTAACCAGAAAATTTGTAGCAAATACAAAAAGATGCAGATAAGGTAAGAATATGGCATTGGAAACACATCTCAGCTTAGGTTTCAGAATACTTAACAATAAAATTCTATATTTTACTTAAAGAGGTTTTAATACATATTGAATTTCCATGCGTAATTTTCTTAAATACTGGAAATACTATACCATGCTTTGTCACCATAAAAATTATTCAGACACATATGATCCTGAGTCCCTGAGTCTTCTGTGAAGAACTTGATTTTTACATTTTATTTTTGAAACTAAGGGAAACAGCTGATTGACAAGGTTATGTTAATTGTGGGAAGTCAATACAAAACACAATGGCCGAGAAAAATTAAAAGTGATATTATTTCAAGATACAAAGGTTATACATTTTTTGTAGGTGAATAAAAGAATGAATGAATAAAAATCACTTGAGTGACGATGAAATGAATATATGGCATATTTATAATGGAGCAGTATCTGATTGAATTCTTTTTCAGAGGTCAAGAATTGAAATATGTTCAGATATTCTGCTGAACCTTTTGTAACTCTTTTTCTCTTTTTCCTCTAGCTGTTTCGGGAGGTCCGCATCATGAAGATCCTCGATCATCCAAACATTGTCAAACTCTTCCAAGTATGTAACACTTTCTGATGTTTTGAATTACCTGAGGATATCTATATTATTTGCTTTAAGATAGTACTTCATACTGAAGTCTTAAATGTATAATTGATTATGCATTCTACTTATGGTGCCCAAATGGGTACTTGTTACTGATTATTTGTCTTTTTTGTTACAGGTGATAGAAACAGAAAGAACTTTGTACCTGGTGATGGAGTATGCTAGTGGTGGGGAGGTATTCGACTACTTGGTCTTCCATGGCAGGATGAAGGAAAAGGAGGCTCGGGCAAAATTTAGACAGGTGGGTGACAAAGCAGCTTTTGCCGATTTTGAACCTTGTTTATTCTTGAGAAAGCCTTGATGTGACGTAGATATTTATTATATCTGTCTCGCTGTATCTAATGACTAGATATGTACATTATATGTTTTAGGACTTTTTTAAAACTTACTTCTTTTGTGATGTATAATTTTAATAAGATATACTCATCAGTGCAAAGATAGAATGTTAGAATACTAACATCTAATTATCATCACTACGTATATCACTGAAAGCCTTTTGTTCTATTTTCAGATTGTTTCAGCAGTACAATATTGCCACCAAAAGAAGATCATTCATAGGGATTTAAAAGCTGAAAATTTACTTTTAGATTCAGAAATGGTGATAAAAATAGCAGATTTTGGCTTCAGCAATGAATTTACGCCAGGAAATAAGTTAGATACTTTCTGTGGTAGTCCACCCTATGCTGCACCTGAACTCTTTCAAGGTATGTATTTATTTTTCAAATTAATTAGGATGTTGACTGGATTTTTAAATGGGTTTCTTGACAGAAGAATTATTATCTTGTCTTACAAAATCTGTATATGCTGAAGATAGTGAAATGAAACGGACTTTACTTTTGAGATATAAAAAAGTAAGAATTCGTTTGAAAAGGTTCGCTACTGTAAGGCATTCCTCTCTTGTGTCTAACTTGGCTCTTTCATGTCAATTGCAGGGAAAAAGTATGATGGCCCAGAGGTAGATGTGTGGTCTTTGGGAGTCATCCTGTACACCTTAGTTTCTGGCTCACTACCTTTTGATGGGTCTAACTTAAAAGAACTTAGAGAACGGGTACTAAGGGGGAAATATCGTATACCTTTCTACATGTCCACTGACTGCGAGAATCTGCTCAAGAAGTTCCTGGTACTCAATCCAGCACGTAGGGCATCTCTAGAGGTATGTTGGCATGTGGGTGGTGATTTTCGGATTACCAAACCCAAATTCAATATAAGGAGTTGTTATTGTTATCCAGATTTAGATTTTATGTTCATGATTTATGTGACTGTGACTGGAGCTCATTGCATTTTGATAAATCATTGTTTTATATGTGAAAGGTAGAAGAGTGGAAATAAATCAGTTTTCTTTATCATCATCATCATTGTTATGCTTGTGTTTCAGACAATAATGAAGGATAGATGGATGAATATTGGTTATGAAGATGATGAACTAAAGCCATATGTGGAACCAACCATAGACCTTGATGACATTAAACGAATTGAGATTCTCAGTGAAATGGGTTATTCTCGAGCCGAAATAGAAGACAGTTTGAAGAGTCAGAAGTATGATGATGTATATGCTACCTACCTACTCCTTGGGCGGAGATCTTCGGATGTAAGTGTTTATTTTCTGTTGATACCGTGTGGTGGTGTATTTTTAGTCCGTATTTGTGTTTTAAAAGAGAGTTATTTATTTTTCAACTCAAGGTTTATTAAGGAATTTATGTATTTTTGTAGTTGATTCAAACTATTATACAAGATGCTTTTTGACATTAGTTTAAGCATCTTTCATGTCATAGATTTTGTGTTTATACACCAGGATAGTATATTGTAAAGGAGAGGGAGTGGAAGAAAAACAAAACAAAAACTTTCATTTATAGCTTGAGAGTGATGGTTCCCGGTCAGGAAGCTCACTTTCCCTTCGCAACACCTGCTTAACGCCGCGAGGGCAGGAATCTAGCGGAGCTGCCCAATCTCCCTCGCACTCCCACCGGGGAGTTCACCGCTCAGTCTCTGCCACCAACTCCAAGCCCTCTCGCAGAGCATCCTCCGGTGGGGAGACCATTCGTGAGTTGAAAACACGGGCATCACAGTGGCTCTCACCCTTCCTGATCCCCATCCTCTTCCTCCTCCTCCTCCTCTATCTCCTGTCTATTCTCTGCCCCTGCCCTTCCTCCCTTGTTGGCCCCATAGTTGTCTTGTGCCTTATCTTTCCTTCTGACCATCCTTGTGTCCCTTTTATGTATATCCACCCACTTGCACTGCCTAACAACCTTGATATCTCTATAGATGTTAGTGCTTTAAGTCATTTGTTTGTCCTTTAATACTTATTGAAAGGATTATTAGTACACCTGCAGCATGTAACGTGTGTGCATACACATGTATACACACGCATGTACATGGGAACACTCCTACACATTGGCAAATGTTTGTACACACTTTTGTACTCACATAGACATATGTTTATACAATCAGAAGATTTTGTTTACCTCTGATATTAAATTCCATATTTGTTCATCATTTCCTTTTCATTTTATTTATAGAGTCACGGTGTTTGTTTTATTATGATTGTAGTGATATGTCTTAAATACATTCCATGTTCATTTGTCTGTAGAGTCACACATAAGTTGTATACAAATACAGAACACAGATTCAAACACATTCATAATTTCTAAACTTATTATTATTTTTTCCATTTTTCTTTTGATTGAACAAGAATTACTAATTCCACGTATCACTAAGTGTCTCACAGTGTGACTATCCTCCTCCCCAACTGTTCAATTTCTGCCTTCCATCCTCATCCCCTTCCCTCCTTCCCCGCCCCCATCCTGACCAACCTAATCCACTGGCCTGCACATGCTTTATGCTCGGCCTCCTCTGCATGGGAAGCTAGGATAGATATACTGGTAACAACACTCACCCAGCACAACTGCCCACCTGGAATGCTGGACACCGCATTGAGACTTGAGAGAAAAAAGGGCTTGTATACCTTGACTTTGATTGCATAGATGTTCAATTCTAGGCAGGCTTTGGTTTAAAGACTTTAGACATTTGAAGAAGGATTGATTATTGTGATAATTTGGATTACAAGTGTTTTTAAGATTTTAAAAAGATAATAAGGAAATTGATCAAGGAGGTTTTGTTTTTATCTACTTATCTTTTGTTTGTTTGATGATTTTGTTCTTTATAATTACTAATTGAAGTGTAAAAGTTTGTAATATTTAATCTTTTCTTATCAGTTTAATCCCTCGCTAGATTTTATTTAGCGAGGGATTTCTATTAACTAATGATTTTCACTGATTTTAATTTTTTTTTGTCATCTTCAGTCACTGTGATCAAGGTATTCTTTTCCAATATACAAATGTTCCAAAGTCCCAACATCAACAGCAGAAAAATAGACATAACATTAGGTTGTATTAGTTATAAGTGTGGCTCATGCTTGATTGTAGAGGTATGATTAAACAGCATTGATTGTTAGAACAGCTAAATATGTCCCCCTTAAATAATGTACTTTGCTAATATGCTTGGTGATGGATTAGCCAAAATGCTTGCCTGTCTGAAGCGCTGTAACCAGAGCCCAAGATGTCCGATGTTTTAAGCTCTAAAGATTGAAAGAGAAGAAAAGAGATATTAATGATTAAGATAGCAATCTTAAATATGTTTATATGTAATCTTTTATATAAAGATACCTTCATGTTTATGCTGAGTTAGCCATTGAAGCTAGGATGTATGTTAATACAGACTTGGCAGGCATCACTTCAGGGGAGAGAGAGAGAGAGAGAAAGAAAAAGGAGAGTTATTGATAGGCCTTAGGAGTCTTACTGTTCTTACTACTCCTACTACTACTACTACTACTACACTTGTGCTGCCTTAGAGCTCACACCCACACATATCACTCATGACACCAAACTCCAACCTGGCAGGGGGTGGAGGCACAACTCCAGTCTCTACTAATGCACACAACCATGCGGGCACCAACAACTTCCGGCGGCAGAACACAGTTGATACTGCAACCATCAAGGAGAACACTGCTCGACTGGCTCAGGGGGGCGTCCCCACCACCTCAGCCTCACGCTCGGCAGCACTCAAGAACCAAAATATCACAGCCCTTGATCCCTCAGGGGCACCCGGCAAAGCTGGAGGTATCATGGATGCTTGTTTCATTTTCATTTGGTCCTTTTTTGTGTTATTACCTTTTTTTTTCCCCATTTTCATTCTTTTCCTTTTCTTTCTTTCCTTTTTCTGTATTGATGGATGTGTGATTTTTTTTTCT
The DNA here is from genome assembly GCF_042767895.1 of Penaeus vannamei. Taxonomy (NCBI): domain Eukaryota; kingdom Metazoa; phylum Arthropoda; class Malacostraca; order Decapoda; family Penaeidae; genus Penaeus; species Penaeus vannamei. The sequence goes on from NC_091568.1 coordinate 3,413,953, forward strand.
GTTACTTGGTTTCTTTTTAGCATGGGAATGATTTGAGAGAGTAATTGATCATTTGTTGAATGTGAGTGTGTGTGTATGAGAGTAAGAAAATGAGTGAGAGTGTGCATGTGAGTGATTATACAGGTTAAGGGAATGAAGCACAGAATGCTATATATATGTGTGGGTGTGGGTGGGTGGGAATTTACTGGTCTCAATGGATTTACTCAGTGTGTGTCAGTGTGTTAATGTGTGTGTCAATGTGTTAGTGTGTGTGTCAGTGTGTTAATGTGTGTGTCAATGTGTTAGTGTGTGTGTCACTGTGTTAGTGTGTGTGTGTCACTGTGTTAATGTATGTGTGTGTGTGTGTGTGTGTCCGTGTGTAAGAGAGAGAGACAGTGAGTGAGTGAGTTCATGTGAATGAATTAGTCAGAGAGATTGGTGTACAAGATGTCTTCTACAAAATTCCTTTACCTTTTATTCTGATGTGGAAAATATAAGGCTTGCCTTTATTTTGATTTGTTTGTATTTGTTTTGTTTTCATTGGTTGGCCTATTTGTGCATGTTCCCCCTGTGTTTTATGGATTGACCAGGAAATTATCTCTATATATATTTTTTATATATATAAAGGTGTATTTATTAAGCAGCATTTTTTCAGATGACAGATCACAATAAGTGAAGAAAAATTTGTCATACTTATCCTACAGGATACCAATTACAATAAGAAACATTGTATTGATATAACCAGCTGCTTGTAGGTTTTATATTTAAGTGGATATTGTGTTTTTATTGCTATTATGAAGGTATATCTTACCAGTTTTTCAATTGTATTATAAGGGTATATTTTACCAGATATCTGAAATTAAAAAATTTAACAAAAACTTCAGATGTACTAGAAGTAATGAATAATGGTGGTGGGTAGGTAGCTATTGCATGTAGGTGTTTATCAGGGAAAGATAAGAAACCTTTATGTATTGGGTGTTTATTGGGTATAGTTGTACATTAGGCACATTATAGAGCATTTTAAAGAAATTTTGGTTTTGGCAGAGAATCTTGCAAATGATTACACACAGGCAAGGGTGTATAAAGTAATGAAAATTTTCATATTCTTTCTTCACAAAACTATTTATGAATAACACAACTTGGTAGTTTATGAACGCAAAGGTCTAGCTAGCGGGACAGAGTTAGTTATCAGGGTCCTTATTCAGGGTAAACTAATGCAGAACCCACTTACTGAAAGCCTGAAATTTAAAACACATTTGTAAGGTAGGAGAAATACACCTGTAAAGACCCTTGTTTGGATATTAGTGTTGCATGCCCTTATATGAAATCCGAATGACTGTCAGGCAGAATATGCACAAGGATGAATGTATCTATTTTATTGGTCCAGTTTTCATTTGTGCTCCCTTTGCATTGTGTGTGAGAGACAGTTTGGAAGAGCTGATTGATGATGGTCTGTTGAGTGGAAGGGCTAGTAGCTAAGAGTTATATTTTACTAAGTTAGTTGTGATATTAGTTGATATCCATCTTCAGAGCTTTTGAAAAAAAAAAATGTATGCATGATATGTCCAGCTGATTGTTGTTTGAACTTTAAAAAAAACATCCAGAAATGTATGAGACATGTCTGCTTCAAGTCACAGGTTAACCACTTGTGTTGAGTATTGTGAGGCTCCTGGTTGACAGGCTTCAACAGAACTCTGAAGCTCTCATAACTGTTCTGAAGACATTGGTTGTAGCTGAACCATGAAAATAGGCAACATAACACACAATTGCTGTATGACATGAGATTGAAGAAGCAAATGGATAGTTTTAACAGAAATAATTTTTTTTATCATATTCGTTAATTTTAAACCCTTGTGTAATGTAGATACCCTAAGCAAGGTGAGCTCTAAGCAGGCCTGTAGATTTCTTACACTGAAAAGTTCTCTCAAACATAGGATTGATTTTAGGATAAAATTTTAAATTTTAGGTGAACGATGAACAGATGATCATCTTCACAGTAAACTTTATTTTTTATTTAGATCAGGTGATAACCATACCATCATATTTTCAAATATATGTGCTGAAGGTGGCAGAATTTCTAGTTCAAATAATTTTTATGCATTTAAAAGAGATGAAAGGCTCTTTCTTGTTCAATTTCAGTATTAAATTAGGTGATTATTCATGTCTATAAGTAGATTTATAAGCAAGGAATACATGCTTCAGGTGTTCAGTTATAGCATGTCCGATTTGCATGTGGCTGTTACTGCAATGGGTTGGATATCAAGTAGTAAGAGGATAGTGCATTATATCTTTGTGAAATCTCCTCCAAGAGAAATTTCCCTTTTTTTCTATCCCAATCTTTTGCGTGTGATAGAAGTATGATTGAGTTGAGGAAGTACCACAGATGACTGTATTGTAAAAGGAATGATGTTATTATTTAGGCTGGTTGGTGATGTTAACGTGCTGTTATATACATGCATTTAAAGCCTGGAATGCAAGTGCAATTCAAATGTGTAATATGTATTTGTTATTCTGAATTGCTTGGTCTTCGTATAAGCACTGATATTGAATAACAAGTCTTACAAGTCGGTAGTGTCCAGATACAATTAGCATTCATAGTCTAATCCAGTTTGCAAGGTTCAGTCCTCAAGAAAGTTGAACCATTAGTTACTTTTTTTCCCAAAGTCAACTATGTGATACAGTATACTAATATTACTTGACTTGATCAATGTATGATAGGGAAATGTTTATCTTTAAATTTGTGTGTTTGTTTCAAATGAATGTTTCTGTTGGTGTGTATGTACCACTGTGATTGCTTGTATAATGAGTACATTTAAGTCTGTACACTATATATACAGTACATATATAGTTACATAATTATGTACACATGTTTGGGCACACAGATACAATTTAGAAGTCATTGACATTCACATGCAGAAAAAAACAAAATACATTGAAACTATGAGTTGTAGCATAGGTTTAAAGATATAAAACAAAGCTAGTCAGATAAACTGTACATGCTGGTATCATGATCTGATTTTTAAAATATCCTGTATGTGCTTGATTTTGCATCAGCAGGCACATCACAGAAAGGAATGGAAACTTGCTGAGTCACTGGCTTGGTTTGATTTTTAACTCTCAGGAATGTGATGCATCATCAGATCATGGATGTGAAATTAGCATGGAGTTGTTATATCAGCTGATTAAGAGAATAGTGTAATAGGTATGTGTATATGAAACAAATAACTGTGTATCCTGATATCCACATTAGTTTTGAGTATTTGATTAAGGATTTTTTTTTTTTATCATAATGGTACGTCTCATATTTCTCAATGTTTTCTTCTCACTGTTATGCTCTTTTCTTCTCTTTTCTTGATTTTTTTTTTTACCTATCTCTCTTATTCTGGTCTTACAAACAAGATTTAAGAGTGTGGATCTAGTGGATAATACAGTTTATTCTTAAATTGTGTCAGTTAGGCTTTAAATAACTACATCTTTCAGGAATAAAGAGAGAGAGAAAGAGGCATGGCACTGTGAAATAATATATTTCATGATTTTTGTATTTTTCTTTGGCCAACAGGTGCAGGTGCAGCAACCAGTCCTGGTGTAGGGAAATCTCGGGTACAGAAGAGTAACACCATGACCAATAGACCCATAGGTAGTGGCTCAGCACGACGCTCAACGTACTCCTATGATGCCAATAAGGCCTCCTCAACAGAAAAGACAAACATAACAAACGTTCCAGATTCTGCTAGGTATGTACTCTGAGACTTTTTCGGTATAAATATATAACCTTGCAGTGTGTCCCATTGTATTTAATTAACTTTAAGAAAAAAAAAATCTTCACTGATTTCGTATTCATTGATGTCCACAAAATTTAACCTTGAAACGATATGGATAAAGAGACAAACTTTTGAAAAGATGGGACTCGCTTGAGAATTGTCTTGAATTTGGATGTTATTCTGCCCTGGTCTTTAGTGGGGATTTGAGGGTTCCTTCGGCACTATTGCTTATGACCTATTTCCCATGACTGGCTTTGAGACTGTGATTGTCTTGCTATACCAGGCTGTCAGTTGTGAAATTCTGTCTGTGGTGTGCTGTATGGGATGAGGAGTGTGAGCTTGGTACACTAGCATTTTTAGACAACCCTGTTACTATCACACTTTTGAAGACGTCCATTCGTAGTCACTTGTCATAATGGATTTTTACTAAACAAATGAATGGATTAAATCAGAGTACCTTGTAGAAAGTGTGAATGATTGTATACATTTTTGCTTTGACAATATCCTTACAGATGTCTGAGGGGAAAGTAATCCAAGCTCATACGAAAGAAGGCTTTTCCAGTTATTCAGTGTTCAGATCTCATATATTGCACTGTGGTAGAAAAGCAAGATGGCCTGATGTAATGTGAAATACCAGTAAGGTTTCCCCGTACTTGATGAACTTATTTCATTACAGCTCTGTTGATTACCTTTTTTTTTAACTAGAAAGTTTTAGAAGCCACCTGTGTTCAAACACTTGCAAATATGATTTTATTTCTGAACATTTTATACTTTTTTCCACCTTGATTTCTAATACGATGAAAAACAGCAGTTTTCACAGATGACAGCATCAACTGAGTCAGATTTTAAATGATTTTGTAAGAAGACTTTTAACTTAATGAGCAGTATTTTCATCAGAGCAGTCCTCACTTTTGACCAGGACTTGGGCACTACTGAGTTTTCTTACAGTATGATTCAAATTTCAGTAGCACTTCACACATTTTGAACTCTTGGGTTTTTTATATGTATTTGGATATGATGAGAATTATATCTGAATTACATGACTTTTAACTTATTCACTGCTTTTTAGATGCCACAGTAACCCAAGGTAGCTTTACTTTTTAGTGATAAGATTTCATCTTTATAATCTGTATGGTTCTACAAAACATGATTCTCTCTCTGTTTTGGGTTATATAGTGAAACAAAACAAGAAATTTGTTTTTATCTGATGTGACGATTTCCCCCGGAAAAGCATTCGTTATTTGTTCCTTATGCCTCTAGGGGCTCAC
>NC_091568.1:3423960-3431460 GCF_042767895.1 Penaeus vannamei
GGCCTGTCATAACTCTAGTTGTCTTGTGACTACAGTGGCGTGGCTGCGGTACCACTCCTCCCTGGGGCCCCTCCCTCCTCTGCGGTGGGGGCCCCGGTGGACAGCCTGTCCCCTGGCCACCCCTCGGCAGCCACTAACTCTCGACCTGCAAAAGGTCATTTCAAGTCAGCGTCTATTTCTGCGGGCACGGGTGCTGGTCCAGGTCGAGTGGATCTCTCGCCCTTAGACCACCCCCTAGATCCTTTACGGTCAAGGTAGTATGTCTCTGTGTGAGCGCACACACACCTTGTTGCTTTCTGCTAGCTTCCTTACCTGTCCTCTTCTGCTCCTGCATTTATGTTTTGTTGTTGATCCTTTTCCTTTTTTGTGTTGTGCAGTGACTTAGTTTGCATGGCAGCTGGTATAGCAGACATTTGTAGGCAACACAAATTATACACAGACAAATTTTGGTTGGATCACACCTGCCAAGTTAAACTTCTGAAGGGTGGTGTGACAAGCCTAACACTTTATTTTTGCATGACCTCGGTAGATCTGTCGCCTCCAGACCCAGTGGGGACCACATGAGAATGCTTAGGTAGTGTGCACTGTTACTTCTAGTTGTCTCTTAATATATATCTACTAATACCCATATAAGCAGCATAGTATTACAATTGATGCTTTTTCAATTTTTGATAGACATATGACAGTGAAATTAAAGTATCATCCTTTGAATCATTTTAGTTCACCTGATTTTTGTGTATGCCGTGGTTTAGCTTTTGAGACAATAAAAGAAGAAAAATTAAATTGATAACTGTAACTGAAAAGGACAAATATCTTTAGGTGTGGGCTTGAGGTTTCCAGTGCCCTGGCCATGCAGTGTTTTGGCCCTCTAAACTCAGAAGTCACACTTGATATTTTACAGCTCTTCAAACAAAACACCAGTGTCACCTATAAGCTCAAGCAACCGCTTCCCCCGAAATGTGCCCAGTCGATCCACGTTCCACAGTGGACAGAATCGGCAAAATAACAATACGTACAGGGGAGTTGGTGCCCCTCTAACCACACAGGACACCAGTGCCCTCTCCTCCACGAGTAGGACCAGTTTCTTCTCAAAATTGTCATCTAAATTTTCAAAACGGTAAGTTAACAAGTATTGATGTGGTTTGACCAGACCTTTTTGGACTGTTTTTCTATTAATTTTAATTTCCTTAGTGTTTGGTTATGCTCAGTTTATTAAGATTTATCAGACATCTCACCTGTGATTTTAGTACATTAAACATAGGCAAACAAAAATGATAAGTCAGTAAATTATACTACATTTATATTCTTATCAATAAGTTTGTTATGCCATTTAGATGTAAGTTATCTTTTGCTTAGAGATTATTTAAAGATCTTAGTAAGTGTCATTGAATTTCTTCATATTTGTTGGACTGCTTCACTGAAATAGAGGATGGCTAGAATACAGAACACTCACTGCATGCTGCAGATTGGTTTAGAGCTAAACTATATGTATATAGTTGATGCAGAACTTGCTTCAGGTTTCACAATATTACTTTTTCCCCTAATTTACTTAAGGTTTATTGACATGGGTTTCCCCTTTTTATGTAGCATGTTTTATTCATTTTATTTTTCCCTCTTTTAGTTTCTGAAATATTTTTTTGCAAAATCAGACCCTTACTTCACATTACAAAACCACCAAGGGGAAATAGCTCCTCAAATGTCATGATCAAAGACAAATTATGGTTTTGTTTGTTTATTGTTATTAGTCTATTTTTAGTTCTTTTTGTTTTGTTGTTACTCAAGGCACAAACTAATACTGTTGCCTCCAGTTTTTGTTGGTGTGTTGATTTTTTAATTTTCATTATTTTACTTTCCTGTTTTTACATTCCTTTAATTATTCATGTAATCCCCTTCACCAAACACACACACTCACATATCTCAACCATGAATTAACTCGTATATATTTTTTTTTAGTTCAAATTTGTATTTTATTTTATTTTTTGTTTCCTTTCCCCATTTTTACTTTTTTGTTCAACTATAGAGTGTTTGTGCATGTTTGTTTGATTTTTTGCTTTGTTTTGAATTTCAGCCCCCTGGAAACTCCACCTAAGCAAGGCGCTAGGTATGTTGGGTATGTTGTGTAGATTTTCTGTAGCCCAGTTTGTAATTAATGACATTGGTATGCTGCTTTGTGCTGGAAATGAATATCATCTCATGAGTATATTAGATGTTGGCCCCTATTGTGGAAGCATGCATACAAAATTCATATTGTATTTGTGTCTTGAGAAATACAAAAGCTATTGTTGTTTGAAAAAGCAGGAGAAACAGCATCATCACACATTAGTTACAAATGGGCCATTTGATATTTAATACCCTCATTTCTGTCTTCTTTTGACTTGTCATCTTGGACACCAAAGAAATGTTTACAGGTTTGCCTAAAAAAAAAAATAGAAAAAAAAGGGAAATAATCAAAATAATCAAAAGATAATAAATGATAACAGGTAGATGCTGGTCATAACAGTCTTGGAGTGTTAGGTCAAAGCAATTCCTTCGAGGTGTGTGAGGATAGGGGTGCGCTTGTTAAAGATTAATCGAGGGTTAGAGTAGCATCTCTCAGAGTGCTGTGCAAGGGATGAGTGTGATTGTCATAGGAAGGATCAGTAAAAGTGCTTGGATGGCAGTATGGAGAACCAGGTGAAATGATGGGTGAAATAGGTAAGTGAAAAAGGAAATAGAAGGATTTTTTTTCTGTCTCTCTCTTTCTCTGTCTCTCTTATTCACCTTTTGCTTTTGTTACCTTTTATGCTCAATTTAGTGGTTCATGTTTCACATGGCACAACTTTTTTACCTGACAAAGCATAGGTCCATTAATCATAAATGTGAATGAGATAGAAGACCATTTTTCATAATTATAGTAGGTATTACATATAAAACAAATAGATAGACAGCCTTATCTAAAGATTTGTTAAGTATCATATAAAAATAGTCACCCACACAGAATATAAACAAAAATAAAGCCAATTGCAAATTGTATGAGTAATATTGAGTTTAAGGAGAGAAAAAATATTTATATTATAGCTTTTAATGAAATCAATAAATTTGACAGATAAAAGTTTTAAAGAATAGACTCTCTGTTCACTTTTTATATGGGAAATAAGGGATGGGTGCCCTATTTTTCTGTTTGCTGTAATGCATTAATATAGACTTCGGGTGTAGGTCTAGTTGTATCAAAGTATAGAGGTCAAACTTTTGATGAAAGACTCTTCATACCTTGCCATAATCAAGTAATCATTGCTTTTTGGCATATAGCTTTGAATGGATTCTTTTATTTTTTGTTGTTTTATTTTTTGTTTTATTTTATTTTTTCATGGTGAAACTACTATTTTTTTGTCTTTTGTTGAATGAGAAACTGACAAAGAAAGGTAATAAATGTGAATGCAGTGATTTGTAACACACTTGGTCGGTGAGAGAATCAATGAAAAAGTGAAGAGGGAAACTAGGCTTAGCCTATATTTATGCAACTGAAGAAATTAACCCATTGTGCCAAGTACATGCATTGTCCACTGTGGCTTTGTTTTATTGACATTGTTCATAGATTCACAAATGCTTAGGAGTCAGTTGCTAAACCTATTGATCCTATTGATATCTCTCTTTTAAACCATTCCTTGATTTCTGCTTCTGCTACTGTTATGATTGGTGTGAACATTATCATTATTATCATTTTACCGTTACAATCAATAATATTAATTCAAGTTTGAACTACTTCCTATAGACTTTCGTGACTGAGCATTCTGGAACCATGAATGAATTGATAAAACAAAACCACATGGTACTAGAGGATTAAGTAATTCTTAAGATTTTTGCTGTGAACCTCTTGAACTTTGGCTTGTCTTTTTTCCATTCTGGAGAATAAGTGACGATTCCTTCTGCACTGTGGCAATGACCTTTCTTTTAGCAGCTTTCACTGTTATTTATAAAGGCTATGTGTAAGAATGAAAGAAAGAAAAAAAGAATAGTGCAGATATTGGAGTGTTTTCTGTGGTAGTGTGTGTGATGGTGTGGATGGGTGGCTAGGTTATTCTTTATGATATCAAGTATTTTCTTTGAAAAACAGCATTAGGTATACTCCAAAATGCCAGTAGGTCCTTTGCTGTTTTTTTCACATATTAATGCAGACTATTGAATATGACTTAAATCATCATATGATTGAATGCATATTGAATGATTTCAACTGCTTTTAAAATTTCTATGTTATAGAATTCCTAACAGTTTGGTAATTTCCATACCAATTAAAACATAATTTTATCAAAGAACCATCCCCAGTTTGTGTATTATTTAAAATCTATTTTCTCAATTGCAAGTAAGGCAGATAGCAGGTCACAGATTTAAGTTTGCTTGTTAAAGTAACACTTGCACTCACACTCACTTATTCTTTCATTAATTTTTTCTTCTCAATTCTCTCTCTTTTCTCTGTTCTCTCTGTACTCTCTTTCTCTCTCCCTCTCCTCTCTTTCTCTCTCCCTCTTTAGTGTGCTGAGCTGGCGCAGTGGTGAGCGCATTCGTCTAGCAATCTTGCAGACCTGCGTTCAATCCCACGCCCGGCCAGTGAATGGTAACCCCGGCCATTCCTTGCACACAGGGGGAGATTTGGGCAAAATAAAACAGACAGTATGTCACAGCAAAGAATATCCATTGTAACAAATGGAATTAAAAGTAAATCTTTAAATCTTAAACTTTAATCTCTCTCTCTCTCTCTCTCTCTCTCTCTCTCTCTCTCTCTCTCTCTCTCTCTCTCTCTCTCTCTCTCTCTCTCTCTCTCTCTCTCTCTCTCTCTCTCTCTCTCCCCCCCCTCCCTCCCTCCCTCCCTCCCTCCCTCCCTCTCCGTCTCTCCCTCCCTCTTTCCTGCTTTCCCTCATACCATGCATACAAAACCCACATAAGATTTAGATTTCATGATTCTTGAAGAGTATAAGTAGAGTTTGTGTGTATGCCTGTATGTGTGGATGTGGATGTTTAGATTTAAAATTTTAAGGGAAAACTTATGCATCTTGCCAATATTCTATTCTCTTTCTTCTCAGCTTCTTGATTCTTTGTATTTAAGATTTTTGTCTATTGTTTCATTTATGAATTGGTTTAGTGAAAAAGCTACTGTGAAATAGATTGATTTTATACCTGATTATGTTAATTCTTTCTTGATTTTATCTCTGCTTATATTATTTTTCAAAAAAAAAAAAAAAATGATGATATGAGTGAGAAGTATTATAAGCTACTTTGATTATAAATTCTTAACAAAAAAATGAAAATAAATAAAACAAGAATATAATTCATCATAATACCAAAGGGCAAAATAGAACGAGCCATATTGCATCAGAGCCATATGTGTGAGTGCAATAGAAAAAGAGAGGGTTGGATGGCTTAGATAAAGCGGTGATGGACATATTTAAGGACCTGGGAAGTGTTTTCAGCAAGGATGGGAGTGTGGAAGCAGAGATGGCTGAAAGGGTGACATATCGAGGTATCACAGAGGAGCACCCTAAAAGGTAAGGCGGTGTGCATGTCAAGTGTGGATGGTGGTGATGATGATGATGATGATGATGATGATGATGATGATGATGATTATGATGACCTTTTGTGCTTGAAGGAATATGACATCTTGCTGTGCACAGTCTCTTCTCTTCTCTCTTTTTTTTATTTTGATTATTCTTGTGTTTATTTATTTTATTTATTATAATTTTAGTTCATAATATTATTATTGTAATTATAATTCTTAATATAAGCATTATTTTTCTTATTATTTGATCATTACTATTATTACTATTATTATTATTATCATTATTATGATTATGGTTATGATTATCACTATTACTGTTAATTTTCTTTTATTATTTATCAGTTTCTTAACTTGTTTCTACATCTGAGAAATGAAGCAAGGTTTATGGTGTGTGAGAATGACGTATTTGGAAGTGCATCATTGGAGTCGGCTGGTTATGTTGTGTTAGAAGTCATCAGGTCCATTTTGGTGATTCGCTCTTTTGTTTATTTGAGGTTATTTTTATTTTTATATCTTTCTCCCCCCATTAAGTCCATAGACATTTGCGTGTGCATAATTGGATAGTGTAGCTCATTTTCCATGTGTTGATTTCTTATTTTTTTTCTTTCTTTTCTTTTCATTTCTTTTCTTCTTCTTCACATAAGGGGAGACTAGGTCAGTTGGACTAGGTTAGTTGCAAGTGGAGGAGAGAGAGAGAAAAAAAATAAAATAGAGAAAGTCACCAGGTGTGGAGTTGAATGTTCTTTGTAGTGCAACTAGGGAAGACATTTTGTAGCCGCTGAATCATCTGTTGGGCATGGTCTTGGAAAGTAGGTTCACAGTAGATGTATTAGCAAGAGGTGGACTTCATGGCATTTGTAAGTAGAGGAGAAGTGGAGTTGTTCTTGGATCGTCTCTTGTATAATAAGCCAGAAGGTAATTGGAGTGGGATTTCGGGGGGGATGGGGGGGTGGGGAGTTTTATAATTGATATGCGACCTGAAGATTGCATGGAAATATCTTGGGACTGACTGCAGTAAGAAGCCACAAATGTAATGGGAGTTAATATTGCTGATAAAACAACCGGTGAAGCCGTATTATTCACGAGTAGCTTTCTTTCCTAGTAACTGTTTCAAAGAATGAAACCATACTTTGGAAAGTTGGGAACTTGAACATCTATCATTTCAGTTTTCACAGTTCAAGGGATTTGGATATTTTTTGGAAATTAGAATTCACAATAACGAAGAATATTTAACTGAAGTTCAAAGGTTTCCATGAGTCCCATCTAAGTATAATGGATGTTCCAAGATGTTTAATTGCCATACATTTGGTGGGATTAAATATGTAAATGTAAAAGTATGTGGGAAGATTGCTTATTGTAATATTTGTATGTTGATTTCTGTAAGTTGCTATGTATTAGATTCCATAAGTTTGCCTGCTAGTAGAACTTGCCATAATTCATAATTTTTATGTTTGAATGAAAAGCAGTAGTCATGTTGCATGGATACAAGTTGCATAGTGCTTTTTAATCAGAATTAAAATGTTTATTTGACATGTTTATTCTTTTCTTTTTTCTTTTCTTTTTTTTGTAAATCAGAATCTAAAAGATGGTTGAGAATTACCATCATGAAAATTTTATTTAGTATTGATTTCTGTATGAATATATATTTTTCATTTTATAAATATATATTTATATTACTATTTTGTACTTGATATAGTGTTGATTTGATTTGTTTTGTTTAAATGTTTATTTATTTATTTATTGTAAAGAAACTTTATTATGTAGTTTGGCATTGCACAGCCTATACCTTGGATTTTGATCTGAAGCCTTTATCCCTACAGCACATCCGTGAATAATGATGAGCAGGTCAAGCCTCGGTCATTGCGCTTCACGTGGAGCATGAAAACGACCTCTTCACGAGACCCCAATGACATCATGGCCGAGATTCGCAAGGTAGACCACCCCCCGCACCATGAATAGCGACGACAAGT
>NC_091568.1:3433960-3446460 GCF_042767895.1 Penaeus vannamei
CATGGATACTCTTTGATATGTGTTGAGGTACTGTAAATGTTGATCAATGGCCAGATTAATGGTCTTTGTTACCTTGCATGTAACATCTTGAAATACAAACAATCCCAGTGTCAGTGTTTTATAATTTTGTTATAGTATCTGGAAGTAGTGAGATAGCTTCTGTATCAGGACAGTGTCTTGTATTTGTAATGTGAGTTCAAGAATGTGCATTTTAGAATGACTAAAAAAAGCTGTTCCTTGCATCTATTTTTTATTTTATTTTGTTTTTCTTTTGGTTTTGGTTTTTATTTGTTTTGTTTGAATGATATTCTAATAATAGCATGGGAAAGTTTTTTTTTTTTTTTTCTTTTTCTTTTTCTTTTCTTTTTCTTTTCGTTAGTTTTAACCACAGTTAGAATCATTTCTTCAGAACTAATCTCTTGTTCTTGTATTCTCTGCTACGTTCCAGGTATTAGATGCAAACAACTGTGATTATGAGCAGCGAGAAAAGTTCTTGCTTCTCTGTGTCCATGGAGACCCCAACACAGATTCTTTAGTACAGTGGGAAATTGAGGTACGTGTCGTGGGAAAATGAATCATTTGTGATGAAATGCTTGCTTTATACTGTAAAACATATTAAGTGTGGTCCAGTCGTGAATATTTTTCAAAGAGATGAGATGAAAGGGCAAAGAAAAAAATTGATCTATTTGTATCACAAATCCCTGGCAACAATTTTTTTTTTTTTTTACTTACAGGTGTGTAAGCTACCCAGACTTAGCCTGAATGGTGTGCGATTCAAGAGGATATCAGGAACTTCCATTGGGTTTAAAAATATTGCCAGCAAGATTGCTAATGAGCTAAAACTGTGACTACAAGGGGAGTTAGAACTAGGTGACTCTCTTGTAGAAGTACCACTAGGACATAACACAGCCTGAGGTTATGTTACTAGTTCAGGTCAAAGTAGGCTGGGGTGTCTGACCAGTGATGTGTCGAGGTCACACGATTTTGTTAGAAAGATTCAGGGAGTCAAAACATATTCCGAAACGTGCCTGATATCCATCAAAGTTGCATGTGTTTAAAAAAAAAGTTGTTGTAGAACCAAATAAGTTTATAAAACTGTTAAGAGAGACAAGCTGGCACCTAACAAGTTTTCGGAGGTGTTCTCAATATGCATTTTCGTGTTCTGACCTGGACTGTAATCAGGCCCCCTTCCCTCTCAAGCTCACCTGAAATATATTAATTAACAAGCTCACCCCTGGGAGCTTTCACATTAGAGCTCCATGGGCCTCCCCTGAAGCACCTTTGGCTTGTTGGCTTCCCACCCTCACTCTCTAAAGCGTACCGTGGACCCCTCTCGCTGCTCGAAATCCAGTTGCCTTTCAGGAATTTATGATGGCCACAGGACTACTGTTGATATTCATGAACTTTTAAACTATCCTGACACTCCTGACCAGTGAAAGACATGCTGTCAATAGAGCCATTGCTTCTTCACCTTCAATGACTCGAGGTCATTAGTGTGATATTTAGAACATTAACAATACTAAGTGGAAGATTTTGAATGGACTTGAACAAAGTGTCTTAGTACTTACCCCCTTCCACCAGTGCTGGCCAGAGTAGTGCGGTTGTGTAGATCACGTTTGGTGGAAGTGTAAACAAAGTCTCACCTTGGACTCCAGTGGATATAGTGAAATGTGAGGCAAATATCCACCATATCATATTATCTCCATGTATGTAAACCACGCATCATGTGTAACCGTATCATCCTTACGTGTTGCACTCACCAGCTAACCAGAAAGAGGTTCCAAAGGAACAGTTTTACCTTGTTTTCTTTTGTAAATATTTTGGCTATAGGAATGAGGAATTCCAGCTGCCCAGTTTTGTTATGTATTACCTATAGGATGAATGAGGTGATTTGAATATTAATATGTACAGTATTGTAAAGAATTTGGTCACATATGCTGACTCTGAACTTAACCCTAATCCTGGTTAAAATAAAAATACTGTGCAACGTGTAGCATGAGCAGAGCTTTACTCCCAGTCGCCCCATGCCCTTGTGTAGAAACCAAAGACTGGGGCCTCACTTCTGTTGTGCCTGGAGTAGTGCGTTGCAGTCTGCCAGTGTCTGCCAACTGTCAACATGGTTTTTTCTGCCATATGCCCCCACCTAGCCTTGTTGTATATTTACCTGTTTATCTGCCCTGTTGTACATGATATATAGTCTTCTGATTGGTGAGCCATCAATACCACTATGATTCTTCTTCTTTCTCATCTTTGTCAAAACTTCAAACCCCTCCCTTTCGCCCCCTCCCACCCCTCCCCCACATTATCCATATGCCCCTGTCCTCGAAAATGAAAATGGAAAAAAAGTTGACCTGGCTTATTCCCCAGTCTGTTTCTTTCCGTTCCCCAACACATTTCATCCGACAGCCGCCCCTATTCCATGTACCCCCCACATCCCCATCCCAACCCCCCTCTCGAGACCCCAATTAAGCCCCCCCCCCCCTCCCCGTCAATCCATCCCCCATAGTTCCCACCTGTTATGGGACTGAGGCTTTGCTTCATACCCATATAATGCTTATATTTTTTAATTATCATCCATTGTGTAGATATATTCCCTTGCATTGTCATTATCATTTTATTTTGAAAATCCTGTAATCATTATTCATCTTGGTTAGAAATACTAGTGGTGGCAGTTAGGTATTTGATTTTTTTTTTTTCCATCTTTTTTTTCATACTTTCTTTCTGGGAATATAATCATGTAAATTTATAGTTGCTAATATTTAATAAAATTATGAGATGATAATGTATGGACCATATAGTGACAGTTTTTCTCTACACAACCTTGGGCTTAATTCTCTACGAATTCCTTGAAATTTGGTGCAAATCAATGAAATATTTGCCATCCTCAACATTTTAATCACAGGTGATGACGGTCATTAAATATTGATAGGCCTACTTTTTATTGCACAGACCAAATCAAATGAATAGGAGTTTTGTGATGTGAACTCTGGGATTCAGTTGATATACACTCTGATTTGTATTTTTACATTTCCTAACCCACCAGTGTAACTTGAGAGTGGTAAAAAGACATCCTTTTATTTGTTTGATTGGAGGATTTATTAAGAATTATTTAATAATGCTGCTGCATATGTTCATTCCTGTAACTACCTGTGTACATACTCAGCCAGTAGCCCTTGAAATACAGTGACAATTCACATCATTTGAGTTTGTTTATATACCTCACTTCTTTCAGATTGGAGAACCCCCTTTAAACTGATGTGTCTTACATCCTACATAAATAAGTAGCAGCATCTGTTTAACTCCACGAGTGATACTAAGATAATCTAAAGAAGATACCCTATATATCAAATAAGACTCAAAATGTTACACAATCTAAATGAAATAAAGAAGAGCACTGCATACCCTCCCACTTTTTCAAAGTTTCTTTTGGGTTAGACATTACTGACAAATTCGTCATCGATGGTAGTTTCATCACATACTTCTCTCTTGTGGGCAATGAAGCATTTTGAGCGAAGGTAAACGAATGAATAACGTAAATGTGTTTGGGTGGCTTCAGCAGTATTATTTGAAAGAAGTGCAATTTACTGATAATGTGTGTTCTCAACTGTCTTATATTTATGAAGGAAGTGAGCTTCCACTGTTGATATGCTTGACCCCCATCGAGTTGTGGGATATGTTAAGTCATGCCTCGGAATGTATCAAGTATATAATTAAGCATTTTAACAGAAAACACCGAACACATCTTACAACCTGTACATCACACCGCAACACTCCTGAACCAAAACGTGGAAGATAGATAAATCCAGGTGTGATACATAGCTCTGCCAGTTTAAACATCCAACAATACTTGATATGTTATCAGTAAGTTGACATTGCAAGCACGAAACATATACCTCAGCTTCACGTCTAATGAGTTTATAAACAATGCAACTTTCATAGTATCATGAGGTTAGATAATCATTGTATATAGTCTGTTTTCAGGCAACATTTCATAACCGAGACATATTTAGTGTAAATATATGTGGCTTGTGTTTTAACATATTCCTTGTAAACTTTTGGTAGTAGAACTTATAACAAAACGGGTGACAAAATTACATTGACCATTATGGAAGTAGTTGCACACATTTATATACTGAAAATTGATATTTCATTCAAATTATTTAACAACTGTGCAATTACATTATTATGTGTGCTTCGTGCTTAACAGTTCCCATTAATATAAGTAATGCTATGTTAGATAATCTGATTTTTTTCAGTTATTCTTGTTAACACGTTCGATAATTATACGTGCCACTGAATAACCTATTATTTCTTAATCCTCTCTTAAGACCAAGAACATGCATTAGTTTGAAATCGAGACTCACAGCGTGACTGTGGCAGGCAAATCATATTCCAAAATAACTAGGCCAGGTTTACTTATATTATTTCGAAGCAAATATAGTGGAATTGCAGATATTTTTTTTATGAAAATTGCCATTTATACTATACGATTAATGCACGTTTTTCGCCTTTCATTATATTTCGCATTTGGATCAACGAATTGCCTTACTAATTTAACAGTCCTCGCATTTTTCCATGCATGGACCACACATGAAAGTCAGACCGGGTCAACAGTATACCAAGAAAAAAATGAACATTAACAAATTGTGTAGTATGACGCGAATAACGAAAAAAAATCAAAGAAACAAAATAAAAAACCTGCCCTCGAAGTGTGAGGACCTGAAAATAAAGAACTTTTGGTCTAAGTTATGAAGCAAAGATTTAGAGAATTATGATAATTATTAGAAGGTAAGGTATAGCAGGTTATGACGAAATTACAAATGAATGGCAGTTATTTACAAGGTAAAGTATGGTATCGATCTGGCCGAAGAGTAAAGGAGAAATGAAAATTAAGAATTATTAGTCAGTAATATAAAAGTACGTACTCACACCAGTCACTCTCACGCTATTGTGTGGAATGTTGATGCCTTGCACATTTTTGTTTTTTGTTTTAACGATTAAGCATTATTGGAAGGTAAAACAAAATATTTGTGTGTGCCTATGTTATACAGAGAGAGAGAGTGTGTGTGTGGGGGGGGGGGGGTGCGTGTGGGTGTGAGTGCGTGCGCGTGCGAGTGCGTGCGCGTGCGTGCGCGCGCGTGAAGGGGGAGTTGAGCATGCCTGAGCAGGATTACCATTCCTTTCTCATCATATATGTGCAGATAAGGTTGCCAACCGTCCCTTAAGATAGAGTTGCGTAGTAGGAAACTAAAAAATGACGCGTCCCTTAGTGAACAGATACAGGGCGCACTTTGTTCGGTATATCTGACTATCAATAAAAGAGCAAATCTTATTATAACGAAAGCTCAATTCTGAAGTAGTACCGTTGCAGGAAAGTTTGGAAAAAATGTGGAACTACCGAATTTCAACAAAACTAGTGTTTAGGCTAAGTAAAACTAATCTTTCCTTAAGAAAAGATGTTCATTTTGAAGAGCATAAATGATCAGTACAGCATATACAGGGTCGGAGATGGTGGAGGGTGTGGGGTTTTGCCAAATTCTCGGCAGCTAAACTACTTTGGACAGAAGATATGTAATACATGTCATTTTCATTGCTTCAAATACAATACCGATAAAATTTACTTTGTTTAAATGGACGGGCCTATAAACCCTGTTTGAATAACTTTAAAACCAAATATTTTCATATTGAGATACTTTCTTAGGATTTTTCTATGGGGATTAGGTCAAGGATGGATTGAAATGTGGCACCTGGTCCCTGTCCCTGTTCGTTTCAGGGAGTTGGCAACCTATGTGCAGATATCGTGACATTTTCAATTAAAGTGGTAACATTTTAACACCAAACTTTGTTTCCCTTATCTTGCATTTCTAGTAAATCAAAACCTTTCTAGCTTCTAGTAATTAATTTTATCAGATAATTAAGATAGCAAGAGCACTGCAATTGCAAATTCAGGAATCATATATATATTCGTTTTCATTCCTCAGTCATCTAGAAATAATATTCTCATTCAGTTGAGTTAACTAACTTTACTACAGCTTTCTTGTTCGTTAAGCACTTATTGCGTCGCTTTATGCCATTAACATTTCCGGGTTTCGAAGTTGCTTTTGTTCAATTACCATGTTTGAAGATAAAATAAACTGCCGTCCATTCTAATACTGCAACATCGTTTCCACAACTATGGCATGTGAAGCACTTTTGAAACCGCTTTAGTGATTGTTTGATTTCAGTTATTACAAACAAATTTAGAATTATAAGAACATCAAATCAAAATGTAGAAAATGGGCAACTCTTACACCAAATATTTAATACATTGTCTCATGATTACTAAGTATACTTTTTGTACATTTCCTCGTACTCGGATTCTTTGAGATTTCCCAGAACGTCCTATATTGCTAAATTTGCGTTATGCCAGATTTTCATAATGAACAATGGTCAAGATTATCCGAAACATGGTTCCTTCCTGGTAATAACTTTCATTTATATTCTTTGTGTTGGAATATCGTTGAAATATTTACTAGCTACCGGTAAGTGTGCGTGCAAGCGAGTAACGGGATATAATGCAAATTTTCACACCCGGAATCAGAGATATCATCGAGTATCGACGAACGAAGCGAGACTTTAAATATAAAATTTAACACTAATTCTATGATTTTATTGAACTTTCGTTTGATCTCCGATGTCTTGAAATATGTAAGATTATTTTTTTCACCTTATGCACATTTTATATTGATATCATCATTACTATCATCATTACCATGATCATTATCATAACTTTTATCGTTATTCGCTAATGTTCACAATACCCTGTCTAATCTATCTCTTCGCGTGCGCGCGCGCGTGTGTGTGTGCGCGTGCATACATACATACATACACACATACATACATATATATATATATATATATATATATGTATACACACACACACACACACACATAAATATATGTATATATATATATATAATATATACATATATTTATACACACAATATATATACATATATACATATGCGTGTGTGTGCATACATACATACATATATATATATATATATATATATATATATATATATATATATACACATATTTATACACATCATATATATACATATATACTATATATACTATATATACATATGCACACCCACACACACATATTTATACACACAATATATATAGATATATATACTATATATACATATGTACACACACACACACACACATACGCACACGCACACGCACACGCACACGCACACATATATATAAGTGTGTGTGTGTGTGTGTGTGTGTGTGTGTATACATATAAATATGTGCGTGTACATATAATCTTTATCATCATTTAACAGCTACTCATTCCACTGCTCGGGCCTCTCTCAATCAATTATTAACAGATACCATTATCGACTGGACGTGCCCTTCCTAACCGGCGCGTCACACCTCCTTGTGCCCCGGAGGCGGCTTCCCCCAAGACACCTGCGATGAAGCTCTCGAGGCGTCGTTTCCTCGGGTTCGAACCGGCGGTCGGAGGGCAGGCATTTTGTGACTGGCGAGGCGGGGGCCAGGAGGTGTTATTGTATGTGAATATATATGAATGTATATATATATATATATATATATATATATATATATATATATATATATATACACACACATACACACACATATATATATGCATATATAATATATTATATAATATATAATATATTATATATATGCATATATATATATAATATAATATATATATATAATATATAATATATATATATATATATATATATGTATATATATGTGTATATATATGTAACATAATATATATGCATATATATGCATATATATATATATATATATATATATATATATATATATATATATATATATATATATTCACACACACGCACACACACAAACACACACACACTCAAATACATACACAAGCTTCTGTATGTATTAATGTATGTGTGTGTGTGCGTTTACTTGTGTATGTATGTATGCGTGTGTGTACGTGTACCTGTTCGTGTGCGTGTGGGTGTGTGTACGTGTATCTGTTCGTGTGCGTGTGGGTGTGTGTAAGTGTACCTGTTCGTGTGCGTGTGCGTGTGTATACGTGTACCTGCTCGTGTGCGTGTGCGTGTATGTTTATGTGTAACCGCAAGCACACAGACTTATGCGGCAAAGTTATACATCTTCAAGAGTTATCATCGCCCACAACCAAACACATAACAGCCTATTTCATTCTTTTCCGCCATGCAACTCGTCATAAAATAATAACGTTTTTATTATCATTAATCATTATTGTTTTTAATACTGTTTTGAAAGTATGTCTCCTAAAAGTAGCGATTTTGAACATTTACAAGATTATTCTCAATATTGCATATGATAACACAATTACATGGATTGTCTATATTTACCTAACCTAATCGTGGAAATGACCGCCAAATGATACCTATTAATTCTACTTTATTATTATCATCGTTTTTTGTATACATATACAGCATAAAGAAAAACAAAGTTGCCAATATACAAGGAAGTAAATAAAGCTTTAATTTTGTCACATATTTGTCAAAAGTTTAGATAAGTAAATAACGCTTTTATTTTGTCATATATATTTGTCAAAGTTTAAATAAGTAAATAACTTTTTTTTTTGTCTGACATATCCTTAATCATGAATCTCCATTTTTTAAAATCCCCAAACGAGGTTCTATTAAACGGTTAACAGCCATTTTATCTTGATTACAGCCAGCATGTTGAGTTCACTGTGAAACGCGTGTGACGTCTACAGTACCTTCATTTCTAATAGCCACAACTAATGTTTGTTTTGTTATTACTTTATTATATCATTTTCTTCCCCTCCTTTGTTCTACTACTTCTCCTCCTCCTTCTTCACCTCATTATAGTCATCACCACCATCGTGATCATACTTTGAGAAAAAAGTAACTGGTAGAATGCTGATAATACTGTCTTGTCACATATATCTAGTCTGTGCATCTGCCATGCTCTTCCAACAGTGTAACAGTGACAGAATCAATGGCATCCTTTTTCCCACTGCCTAATCAACACGGGGAAAGCTAGATCAGCAGCAACTCGGGGTGTCATTGGCGTCTGATTCTAGTTTTGGAAAAGGCATATTGGATTTATTTTGATGACGTCACAAAAGTTACGGATGTTTTCTGAATATGGTCGATCATATAGGTCTTTTCAGCTTTCAAAAAGGATGGAAAATAATGATTTTAATGGTCCTATTTTCACTGAACAGTTGCTACTGATCTAGCTTCCCCCTTATCAACACCAAGGTCTATATAAGTACTTACATAGACCGTGATCAACACTGCATAAGGAGAGAATGGAGGAAACAAATAATAGTGGAGCCGGAAGACTGGTCACACTAGATGGAATGGGTGAGCCAGATTACCTGTATTTTATTTGTGGGAGTAAGCACCATTTACATCGATCCTTTGCATGAATGATATTTATGACTTGGTCAGGGTACCACTTAACCCCCTCCTTTATGAATCGATATCTTGGTGATATTGTGTTGCTCGCCGCATCAAATGCATGTCACCCGTGGATACGAGGGATTTGCATCTTCCATCCTAGCATAACGGGATTTAGCAATCATCCATCAGGCTAGATTTTTCACATTCTTTCGCTGTAATCCATAAACGACCTTGAAAAAACGGCTTTCTTTTCCCTCCCGACTCACTGGCGACCCCTGGCAACTGTCCCGGCGGCCCATCGTGGTCATGGCTACGAAGCATGCTAAGACCCCACACTTGTTACCTGACAAACGCAAAGGTGACAAGCCCTCGACTGAAGCAAGTCCGGGGAGAACGCTGGGACTAAAGTGGCCTTCGTTTGTGACTTGAAGTGGCTGTGCGATTCGTAGAACAAGCAAAATGAAAGATTAGAATGTTTAAAATGCCACGTGGATCCGTTCGTTCAAGATTTTTTTTTTTTTTTTGGCTAGCGTGACTAAAGTATGAAGATAACGTCGGCAATCCTGTCGTAATTACATTAATGCCGTAGCGTGGTAATTGGTACTTCCTGAATGCTGCTTAAATCCTTGCCTTGTGTGATGTAAAGAGTGATTTAGCTCAAAGCAGTTCACGAGAAATAAGAGTTGAGTGAAATTTCTTCAAGATTTTATAGGGCTATGTTATCACAGTGGAAGCCAACTTGTGTTTAGTGATTATGTTTTTTTTTATTTATGTCTATATCTCTTTTAGTGTCTTATCAATCCAAATATATATTTTAATTAAAGGCTTTTGTTTTGGGTCTAAAAATGAAATTATATCCATTGTAATGTAATATATCTGATAAGACATGGATAAGCTAAAACCTTTGAAAAATATCCCTCTTCTACAAATGGATTAAGTCAAATAGTTTGCCTTCATAGTTTAGCAGATTTGTCGAAGCATTACGTGTTGCAAATTAAGTAGCAAAACTGTCGAGTTACCGTTAATGTGAAAAGTTTTCTCTTAAAGCTTTGGTTAGACTGAACGCATTTCCCGACTAGGATGGTATTTGCACTATTTATGACGCCTGGAAACACCCGATTACATTCAGTCTTCCAAAAAGAATTATAATTTGCTTCGATCTCTTGCAAAGAATCGGAAAGACTAGTCCCTCTTGTTAATGACCTTAGACATCATTATCGTAAAGAGAAATATATCTCTCGATAAAGCACTAATTTCCTCTGCTCCAAAGGGGAAAAAAGTAGTAAAAACCGAACAAAAGCCATCGCTGGTCAATAGTCATGGATAAAATGTGACCCTGAAAATATTATTGTCCGATGGGTGTAAATGGCGCGGGCTTCCACTACTCGATACTACCCACTCAAGGTTAAGCTAATGGCCCGTGCCGTTATTCTTTCAATAAATCATGAGTTGCTCACATGTAGGATTCCAGACTTGTAGAAGTAAATATGGCAGAAAAAGAGGGGGATTAGACTATATGATCAGTAACGATTTGATAAAACAAAACAAAATAAAAATAACTAGGCTTGGTAAGAATACAAACTTTCTTCACATTGATATTCCCAGGTAACATCTCTATTAGTCCAGCCCCATTCCCCCTCAAGAATATATATATATGATAATGATAATAACAATAACAATAATAATAATGATAATAATAATAATAATAATAATAACAATAACAATAATGATAATGATAATAGTAATAATAGTAATAATAATGATAATAATAATAATAATAATAATAATAATAATAATAATACCACTTTCGATGGAGGTACGAGAATCTACAAGATATTGACGACAGTACGGGATGAGAAATTATTCAACAGCGCTCCACCTCAATGCGCGACTTTGACGTCAAGTATTATCGGCGACGCAAAAATACTGCTTGAATGTCAGGAAGTTCAAGGTTATATTATGGGAAGATCTCTTTTTTGTTTTTCTCTTCTTCTTTTTTTAATCTCATCGTGTCTATTTTCGTGTTTGTTTCTTTGTTTTTCTCTCTTTCTCATTCTCATTCGTTGTTTCTCTCTCTCTCATTCTCTGTCGTTTCTCTCCTCTCTCTCTCTCTCTTATTCTCTGTCTTTGTTTCTCTCTCTCTCTCATTCTGTCTTTGTCTCTGTCTCTCTCTCATTCCCTGTCTTTGTTTCTCTCCCTCTCTCTCTCTCTTTCTCATTCTCTGTCTTTGTTTCTCTCTCTCTCTCTCATTCTCTGCCTTTGTTTCTCTCCCTCTCTCTCTCTCATTCTCTGTCTTTGTTTCTCTCTCTCTCTCTCTCTATCTATCTATCTATCTATCTATCTATATATCTAATTATCCATCCATCATATCTATCTATCCTCCTATCTATCTCTCTAACTATCTTCCTATCTCTCTATCTATCATATCCATCTTCCTATCTATCTCTCTATCTATCATCTCTATCTTCCTATCAATCTCTCTATCTGTCATCTCTATCTTCCTTATTCTCCTGCTCTCCTACCTCTCCCTTTCTCTTCCCCGAACACCTTCACCCAAATCAATACATCAGATCAAATCTAAACATCACGCAACAAGCCTCACCTGCATATACATACTTAAATCAATGTTGCACGGTTCCTTCAGCGTTGCAGGTCAATGTCAACTCTTCCTGGTGACTCAAAATAGAAAAAAAAGAGAAAAAAAAGTCCCACACCTTGACACCAGGCGCTTGTCCGTCGCCCTAAATAGTGTTATCGGTCGCGACTTCGATTCTCGACGAAGATGTAGCTCTGAGTCTCCAGCGACCCGTGTGAGAGGAGAGACGCGAGGACCTCGGCTCTGTCCAGGTGTTTAGGTTTGTGTCTTTTTATGTTCTGCTGTTGACTCTGCAAGTGGAAAGGAGCGGGGGGAAAAAGTGTGGAAGATTTTGCAGACTGGAAAAGGAAGAGAAAAGAGAAGCAAAGAGAGAGAAAAAAAGGAATTTTGTCACAGGGAGCAGCCGCATCGTCAACGATGTAGGAAGATATATACCTGTCTGTCGCTTACGCTGTTATAGGTAAGTGTTGTAACATTAA
>NC_091568.1:3456460-3463960 GCF_042767895.1 Penaeus vannamei
GGAACCAACCGCGTTAGTAACTCCGAGCTGAACATGCAGTCTAAAAGTCCTTTCGACATCCGCGGGAAGGAGAAATAAACAAAGAGGAAGAGGAACTGAAGCGAAACACAGACGCACGCAAATCCACGCAGATCCACGCGAATCCGCCCAAACCCACGCAGATCCACGCGAATCCAAGCATCAACAGGACTCTGCAACACCCGGGGGCTCCCCTCCTGCCTCCCCCAGGTGACGGTGAGGCTAAAAATAGGACCTTGGGTCACCCTTGCCCTTGGTGGGTCGATACGCCCGCAAGGCTGTGAGTCACTGCGGGCGTAGGCGAGGGCGGTGGGCGGCCTTGGCAGGGGATGCTTACCTGGGCTGATGGGGGGTGAGGGGGGCGGGGCGGGAAGGTGAACGGTCCTGCGGGTATCGTGGTACTTGGGTCGTCTTCCGAAGATATATAGGATTTTGGTTCTTAGGACGTCGTGGCATAGAGTTGGATCTGCAGTGGCGGCGATGACGTAGTGTTAGCGTTCGGGGATCAAGTCAGGTCATTGTGCCAGGGGAAATCTGGAAGTGGAGGGGGAGGGGGAGCACTCGTCCTCCTCCTCCCCCTTCTCCTCTTTCTCCCTCTCTCCTCGTTCTCCCCCCTCTTCCTCCTCCTCCTCTCCCACCACCATCTCCTTCTCTTCCTTCCCCCTTCCCCTCCCACCCCCCCTTCTCTTCTTCGTCCACCTCTTTCTCTTCCTCACCAACAACCACCTTCTCCTCCTCTCCCACCACCTCCTCCTCCTCCCCTCTTTCCTCCTCCTCCTCCTCTCCCACCACCACCTCCTCCTCCTCCTCCCCTCTTTCCTCCTCCTCCTCCTCCTCACCCAGTACCACCTCCTCCTCCTCCTCACCCAGTACCGCCTCCTCCTCCTCCACCACCACCTCCTCCTGCTCTCCTACCACCACCTCCTCCTCCTCCCCCTCTCTTTCCTCCTCCTCCTCCTCCTCACCCAGTACCGCCTCCTCCTCACCCAGTACCGCCTCCTCCTCACCCAGTACCGCCTCCTCCTCACCCAGTACCGCCTCCTCCTCTTCCTCCTCACCCAGTACCGCCTCCTCCTCCTCCTAACGTGGTCCGCACCGTGATACCATCCTGCACGTCTCTGATCCTGCATTTCCTCACCCAAAAGCATTCCAACCCGTTAAAAATCCTTCCTCGGTCTCAATGGGTTAAATAGATGGACACGTGGATTTTATTACGATTCCACAAAACCTCTTTTTTCTAAGGTTATTATTACTGTTTTTCTTTTCATAATATGGTTTATTGTTGATGTATATTGCTGTTTTTTTTCGTTGAATTAGTTCACACGTCTTAACGAGACATCTAACCTCAGCGGCAACGCATTCAGACAATATTTCCCTCAGTCGTTCATTCCACCGAAGATAATAATAATGATAATAAAATAATAATGATAATAAAATCCTCAAAAGTCAGCCACAGCACACGAAACCAATCATATAAGAAGGATCCACAAAGACAGAGAAAATATCCACGCCACTGACGTCATAAGCCACGCGACGCCACAGGACAATGGAGAGAAAAGGGAAAAATAGATAGGTTTATAGATAGGCCTATAGTGTTATATAGTGGGGTTTCTGCTATTGTGTTTTGCCATATAGATATTCCTTCAATGATTTAAGAAAGGAATAAACTGAAAACACATGATACAAGATACAATATTCTGGAAACAAGCATACTGGAGAGACACTATACAAAATACAATATATTGAATACAAATAAACATGAAATAAACACTTTATAATTATTTATAAGTATATATTTTTTCTAGAAATGAATGAAATAAACACTTTATAATTGTTTATAAGTATATATTTTTTTTCTAGAAATGAACATTAAGACATGGAAAGAACTTCAAATGAGATGAGAAGGGTGATTATCCTTATATAACGACCATCCCGGAAGTAAGCCCAGATACAGGCTTCAGAAAAGTTGCCGACCCTCAAATACCATTATTACGGCGAAGAAGAGAAAGATAGAAAAGAATATTCACGTGGGTTTTATTCCTTCGTTTTATCTTTGCTTTTCCTTTCATGAAAAATGGGTTCGTGTTTATGAGTTTATTTTCTGAGATTGTTTGCGTCCTGGCGTCACGCACAAACAATATAGTTGCACATACTCAAGCACGAACATATACATGTATATACATAAGCTCACATACAAACCATACAAACCTGAAATCTTGAAAAACAATCAAACATACAGTATTATATCTGCACATGCAGGTACTCACACACACACACACACACAAACACACACACACACACATACACACAAGCACACAGACGCACACAAGCTCACAGACACACACAAACACAAGCACACACAAACACTTAAACACAAGCACAAACACACACCTACAAACACACAAACACAAACACAGACACACTAACACCCCCTCACAAACGACCACAAAAACAAACCCGGAACGAACGCACACACACACACACACACACACACGCAGGAGGCAAGAAGCTGGCCCTCTCATCAGTCAGCTGAGAGTCAGGCCGCGAGCAGGATGTCGTCAGCTGTGGCCTTCTTGCTAAAGGGTGACTGGGGTATGTTATTGCCTTACACCCTTCTCACTCTTACGTGTCCCAAGTGTGCTCCGGGAGTGTATGTTGCTCTAACTATAACGTAAAGAAAGGGAGGATTTGTTTTGCCTTTAATGTGCGGTGTTTTTGTTATTGTTTACCTCTCTCCCGTTCGTGTTTCCTCCGTGTCACGTGACTACCTTTCCGTGAGGGTAGATGTCTGCAGAGTGACTGGGGAGAGAGAAAGAAAAAAAAGGAAAAAAATATATATGTTGTTATCCACGTGTCCACGCAACCCTTTTGCAAGGGACAAAAATTTTACTTCGCTCTCTTGAAAATAAGAGGAAAAAACAAGAGGGAAATAAGATATAGGAAATTAATATCTGAAGAAACCGTGTTTAAGTGAAGAATAATTTAATTTATTTGTATGCCATGAAGACAACAAGTGGAGACTGCTGTACTTAAGGGAAGTAGGACTTATTTTTTTCGTTTTTGAATTGATAAGATGAAGATACGAATTAATTTAGCAAAAAAAAAAAAAAAAAAAAAAAAAAAAAGAATTGATAGACAAGGCATAAATTAAAAGCGCTTAACGTAATAAGGGATTTAATTAATAAGCTTGCGGGTTACGTAAGCAATATTTTAGACTTAATATTTTTTTTCTAATTAGGGCATTTCTTACCATGAAAAAAAATATGATTAATGAAAGATTTAATCTATTTTATAATGAAAAAAATGGAGTTTGTAGAGTAGAAATACATTAGTCGAAGAGGTAGTTGCAAGTGCGTGAGTAAAAGGTATAAAAGATCAGATTTTCTTCCACAGGGTACTATGAGCTCAAATATTAATTATAAACGATTTACAACGATTATCAACTTTAACGATTAGCTAATAACAGCGCTCAGGAGATTAGTTAACCCAAACGTTATCCTTAACCTAATACGTCACGTGGTCCGCAGAGATAACCGTCTTATTAACAGAAAGGAAAGAAAATAAATATATTGAATACAAATAAACATGAAATAAACACTTTATAATTATTTATAAGTATATTTTTTTTTATCTAGAAATGAATGAAATAAACACTTTATGATTATTTATAAGTATATTTTTTATCTAGAGATGAATGAAATAAACACTTTAGGATTGTTTATAAGTATATATATTTTTTTCTAGAAATGAACATGAAGACATGGAAAGAACTTAAAAATGATTAGCTAATAACATCGCTCAGGAGATTAGTTAACCCGAAACGTTATCCTTAAGCTAATACGTCACATTGGCCTCAGGGAAAACTACCTTATTAACAGAAAGGAGAGAGATAGAGGTTCTTTCTGTCTCCAATCTTACTGCCGGTTTGTTAAAATTGTGCGAGGTCCGACCCAAAGAATATTCGTATACTTAACATGCATAAATAAAGAAGTAAATGCATATCTATCAGTCTAGACGTGCATATCAACCGGGCAAATAGATAGTTAAATGTATATCTATCAGATATAAAGACAGATATGCCTTTATTTCTGCGTCTGTATTTATGAAAATTCATTGGGTCGGGCCTGGCACAATTTTAGCAAACTGGCCGTTAATCATGAACTGGAGATTCTTTGTCTTTCCAATCCGTATCGTGAGAGAATCGTGAGCTGGAGATTCTCTTTCCAATCCGAATCAGGAAAAAAATCACAACAGATATTCTTTGCCTCTAATCCGAATCTCGAGAGAAACACGAGGTGGAGATTCTTTCTCTTTCCAATCCGAATCACAAGATGGGAGAATCTTTGTTTTTCTAATCTGAATCACGAAAAATCACGGAATAGATATTCTTTGCCTCCAATCCGAATCACTAGATGGGGGATTCTTTGCCTCTCCAATCCGAATCATGAGAAAATCACGGAATGGATGTTCTTTGCCTCCAATCCGAATCACTAGATGGGGGATTCTTTGCCTCTCCAATCCGAATCATGAGAAAATCACGGAATGGATGTTCTTTGCCTCCAATCCGAATCACTAGATGGGGGATTCTTTGTCTTTCCAATCCGAATCACGAAAAATCACGAAATGGATATTCTTTGCCTCCAATCCGAATTACGAGTTGGGAGAATCTTTGTCTTTCTAATCCGAATCATGAGAAAATCACGGAATGAAGATTCTTTCTCTAATCTAACGGTCGGTTTGTTAAAAATGCGCGAAACTCGACCCAATGAATATTCACTCTACGGACATGCATATAAACAAAAATAAAGGTATATCAGACTGGGCATGTATATCTACCGGATAGATAGATAGATAAGTGTACATATATCAGATAGATAAATGTATTCATATAGCATAGATGAATGCATTTATATCAGATAGATAGACGTATTTATATCAGATAGATAAACGTATTTATATCTGATAGATAAACGTATTTATATCTGATAGATAAACGTATTTATATCTGATAGATAAACGTATTTATATCTGATAGATAAACGTATTTATATCTGATAGATAAACGTATTTATATCTGATAGATAAACGTATTTATGTCTGATAGATAAACGTATTTATATCTGATAGATAAACGTATTTATATCTGATAGATAAACGTATTTATATCTGATAGATAAACGTATTTATATCTGATAGATAAATGTGTATATATCAGATGGATAAATGCATTTGTATCAGCTAGATGAATGTATATATATATATATATATATATATATATATATATATATATATATATATATATATATATATATATATATATATATATATATATATGTATATATATATATATATATATATATATATATATATATATATATATATATATATATATATATCAGACAGATAAACAGATATGCATTTATACCTGTTTCCGTATGTATGTGTGTATGTATGTCCGCAAAAATTAATATTCACCGGAACGGGCTTCGAACACTTTTAACAAACTGCTCTTAATTCAGTAACAAAAAAGAAAAAAGGAAAAAGGAAAAATAAAATGCAAGGAAAGAGAAGAGTTCGCCAATAGTTCGGATAAGGTCACAGCGGCGTTGTTGGTTCCGGTAATGGCCGGATAGCGAGGGATGGGACGGCACCCAGATCACTAGTACCCCCGCCCCCCTCCCCTCCCTTCCCCCCTCCCTCCCCCCTCTGTGTCCTCACGCGAGAATACGATGAGAGATGAGAGGGAGGGAGGGAGGGGGGGAGGGAATTAGGGAAGGGGGGGGGGGAGGAAGAAAGTGTAAGTGCCAAGGTGTGTGGCAGGGAGAGAGATTGAGATAGATAGAGAGGGAGGGAAGGACGGAGAGGGAGAGAGAGAGAGATAGAGAGGGAGGGAAGGATGGAGAGGGAGAGATAGATAGAGAGAGAGAGAGAGAGAGAGAGAGAGAGAGAGAGAAAGATGCAGGGATAGAGACAGTGACAGACAAATAGACAGACAGAAAGAATACGACATCAAGAAAGAGAGCCAAACAGAGACAGAGAAAGCTAGATCGAGACAGAAAAAGAAAGAGAGAGAAAGATAGAAAAAGAAAGAGAGAGAAAGATAGAAAAAGAAAGAGAGAGAAAGATAGAAAAAAGAAAGAGAGAGAAAGATAGAAATTGAAAGAGAGAGAGAAAGAGACACAAGAACACGTGACCAGGTGACCGCCGGTGTCTCTCTGGGCATCGATCTTCCACGAGACTCGGAGGCGAAGGCAACATCACCTCATTGTCTCGCTCCCTGATGTTGGAATCTCAGGGAATCTTTCGGAATCTTTTGGAATTTCTTGGAATCTTTTGGAACCTCATAGGATCTGTTGGAATCTCTTGGAATCTCTTGGAATCTCGTGGAAATTCTTGGAATCATGGAATCTTTCCTTGGAATCTCTTGGAATCTCGTGGATCTTTTGGAATCTCATGGAATTTCTTGGAATCTTATGGAATCTCTTGGAATATCGTGGAACTTCTTGGAATCTTTTGGAATCTCTTGGAATATCGTGGAACTTCTTGGAATCTTTTGGAATCTCGTGGAACTTCTTGGAATCTTTTGGAATCTCTTGGAATCTCGTGGAACCTCTTGGAATATCTTGGAACCTCATGGAATATCGTGGAACCTCTTGGAATCTCTTGGAACCTCTTGGAATATCTTGGAATCTCGTGGAACCTCATGGAATCTCTTGGAATCTCGTGGAACCTCTTGGAATATCTTGGAATCTCGTGGAACCTCATGGAATCTCGTGGAACCTCTTGGAATATCTTGGAATCTCGTGGAACCTCATGGAATCTCTTGGAATCCCATGGAATCTCTTGGAATCTCACGACCTCACAAATCTCGGCACCTCGTTTTCTTCGCCAGTGATATTCAAATGGTGGGTTGTTTCGTGGTTGTGGGCGTGTGATTGGGATGGTTACTTCTAGGTTGTTGTTGTTGTGTTTTATTATTATTTTCATTATCATCATTTTAGTTTTTTATTGTTATTATTTTTCTTATTTTGTGTATCATTATTATTATCATCATCATTATCATAACCCTTACTATCACCATCATCAATCATAATCATTATCATTATTATTAATATCATCATCATCATCATCATCATCATCATCATCAATCATCATCATCATCATCATCATCATCATCATCATCATCATGAATCATGAATCATCACCATCATCATCACTATTGCATGTATTCGTATTTGCATTCTTAAGTTTCTCGTCGCCCTTGCACAGGAATTTATCAGAAGAATAACGAGCCAACATAACCAACATACACCGCTTATTTCCGCCTCATATCCGTCATTCCCTCATGAGCTGAACTCTGCTCTCCTGTCATGCAAAAGTGACTCAGGAAATAAGGAATCACATGACAGCTTGACGGATGGAGTGTCATTTTAGCTCGCCGCAGGAACCAGCTTGACAGGTAGCCTACACCATGCCTGTGTA
>NC_091568.1:3468960-3471460 GCF_042767895.1 Penaeus vannamei
AGCTCTGCAATTTATGCTTCGCTGCGATATATATCCAAGAAAAAAAAATACATTTATGAATAACGATATTACTGCAATACATTTTTTTGAGGAGGAGGAGGGGGAATCTCAGACCAAAGCGCCTTATGAGATATCAAGGGGATTTAGAACCCTACTGTATAAGAACGGTGCTCTATATTTAGACTCCGAAAAAGACTAGTCATTTGCATACGACGTTCATAATCTTGATTAAAACTGCAGCAAAAGACCAGTAGTTTCTTCCCCACTCATATTTCTATCTTCCCGACCCGTGTCGACCTCACCTTGGCCCTCTCGGCTTTTATGTTTGTCCACTGTTGCTCATTTGGTTAATAGGTCGACTCCTCCGGCTGTCTGTACCCTATCCTTCCCCTTGGACCCTTGGGAAACAGCGGATAGGTCTTGCTCCCCGATTTTGCGCATGTAACGAGACGAGAAATGCGCTTCCTATAGGCTCACGTGAGGCTAATTAGCTGGAGATTTATGCGCTGCGCCAAGTTTTGCCTAAGACCTCCACCTGGCTTTTTTAGAACTGACCTCGTTTCGTTAGGAAAGGGATTGCAGTGTGGGAAGGTTAGAGGGTTAATTACATTTTATAGTTCATTCTGTTTGCATTCTATAACTCTTCTATAAAATCAAAATTACAGATACACGTTTTCGCGAATATAGTGAGGTAGGCCTATGTTAAGTACAAGGATACGTAAAGGAATACATGGATGCGATGTAAGTCAATGCTCGTCAGTGCATACATACGACCTGTGTATGTAAACACGCATGCACAGGAACACGCAGGCACTGGCTCACGCATCTACATGAAATTATATATCAAACGAGAATCCATTATCCATCCAGGTCTTTCCTTTCGTCCATGACCCAGATTGGATAAACGGATCGAAAATTTATAAAAGTGCACGAAACAAGATATAAAAATGAAACGAAAAAAATATAGGAAAACATTGAATAAGGTACCTCATTTATAGAAAATGAGGTAGAGAGTTAAACAACCAAAAGAGATTTCAGGGGACTATTTTTGCGAAAAATACTATTGGAAAATATTGTAAAACTTAAAGTAACATGAGCAAACACATCCCGAGAAACGAAATGTAAAATCCAATGACACGTGATAAGAACACGCCAAAACATATTTAGAAAACGAAATATTAAAACGAAACCACAACACGAGTGCGGAACTGTAATCAAATTGCAGAAAACCACCAGGATAAGATGACAATTTAAGTTACCGGAACCCCTCTCTCCTGCCCGTCCTGCCCGCTCTCTCCCTGTCTTGGAAGCAATGGTTAACCTTCCAGTAAATTACCGTCGTTCTTGAGTCCAGGAAGGGAAAGATGAGAGAAAGAGAGAGAGAGAGAGACGAGGGGGAAGGGAGAGGGAGAAAGAGAGAAGAGGGGAAGGGAGAGGGAGAAAGAGAGACGAGGGGAAAGGGAGAGGGAGAAGGGGGGAAGACGGAGAGAGTGCGTGGGGAGGAGCGATAGAGAGGGGCGAGAGAAGGAGAGAGAGGGGGGAGAAGGGGGGAAGACGGAGAGAGAGAGAAGGGGAAGAAGGAGAGAGAGAGAGAGGGGGGGGGGGGGAAGAGGAGGAGAAAGAGAAGGAGAGAGAAAGAAAGAACATACACGCACACACACACACAGAAAGAGGAAGAGAGAGAGAAAGAGAACGAGAGACAGAGAGCGAGGGAGAGAAAAGGGAAGGAGCTATAATCATCGTGAATTAAAACAACTCGAGCTCAGAGGGACGCACACGCCACCACACAGACTCACGACCAATATTGATTCCCTGTTTAGAACCGACAAGGTATATCAGACAGCGAGGAACTTCTCTCCGGTTTTCGCAAAGAGGAAATACGAGCTAACCTAACTTCGCTTTTTTTATAGTCTCGTCAGGTTTTATAAGTCTTGGGCTGTTTGGCTTTCACAAACGTATCTTAAAAGCGATATTGAATGGAGAGAAAGAGCTATAAGGGAAGAAAAATCTGTCCAAGGTCACGAAGTTATTTATTTTACGAGAGGCAACATTCCATACATGCCTGTCCTCAGTACACTTGTTGAAATACCGACGAAAATAAGTCACTTTTATCATTTTTATCTTTATTTTTCCTCCAAAAGCCACCTCTTCCTTGCTCTATTTTAGCAGAGACATTCACCTCTTTCTCCCCCCTTACCTGCTTACCTGCTGTGACGTCATCGACCGTGATAACCTATCGTGACCTCGCACCGTGCACTCAAGGCCACTGTTTATCGCTCTCTCTCTCTCATGACCTCTGATGGAAACTTTTATGTTGATTAGCTATTCCACGTGTTTTTCTTAGAGGATTGTTTTCTTTGTCATTTTCATCGTTGTCGCTATAGTTATCGTTTTTGTTACTTGTGTTATTGATTTCTTTTTGTTTTTTTACGTTTGTTATTTGATCGCTTTTGTCATGTTATTTAGGTTAAGCATTCCATTTTTTTCCTCTATTGTCCTT
>NC_091568.1:3488960-3501460 GCF_042767895.1 Penaeus vannamei
CCAAACTCGTCTATTTACTTTTAAAGGCAAATATTCACCGACTTGTCTCGCTGTTCCCACCCCTTTTCTCTGTGTCTCTGTGACTCACGCTCTTTGTAATGTTACCTTGCTGTCTACACCAGAGCATATTTCTCGCTTAAAATATTCACGTCTTTTATCGACCGAGGGGGGGGGGTGGAAGCTTTGGGGGGGGGGGCGAGGGGGGGTGTGTGCAGGGGAACAGGTAACTTTTCTGTGAACCAGTGAACAACCCCCCCCCCTCCTCTTCGCTTCCCCTCCTGCAGCACCCACGATATGCTGTCAAATAGCTAATGGTTAAATAAACAAGTGCTACGCTATACTGATATGTGTATTTGTACATATATATATATCCTGTGAAAATAAGGAAATTTGAAAATTGCAGTTAATTTTTAATACAGAATAAAAGAGATTGGCATAGACTGTCAAAATTAATAGGAAAGCGAAAGTGAGAGTGAGAGTGAGAAGAGATTGGATTCAATGATTGTTTCGGTTCAAAGAGAGAGAGAGAGAGAGAGAGAGAGAGAGAGAGAGAGAGAGAGAGAGAGAGAGAGAGAGAGAGAGAGAGAGAGAGAGAGAGAGAGAGAGAGAGAGAGAGAGAGGGAGGGAGGGAGGGAGATAGATAGATAGAGAGAGAGAGAGAGAAAGAGAGAGGAGAGAGAGAAAGAGAGAGAGAGAGAGAGAGGGGGAAGAAGAGAGAGAGAGAGAGAGCGTTACTCCCACACCTGAAACACGCGCGGAAGATCACGTGATCGTTCGTAGTCTCATGATATGCTTGTCTATTTTATGTTTTTCTTTCTCTATCCAAACTTTATGCAGGTATAAAGTTTTGGAACATTCACATTCAGATGAAGATTTCTCAGAAAACCTTTCAGAATTCGGCATCGAGCATTGGAACCATACCCGAATCTTACATAATCGTCTAACTTTTACAGAAGATTTGTGTATCCGAAGCTTACATAATATAACTATGATACAACTTTTTACAGAAGATTAGCTTTAAAAAATCATAAATCTCCAACATGTTCTTAAGTACAACCAAGGATAAGATTAGCTTTTAAAAATCATCACAATCCTACTGCATGCTCTTAAGTACAACCAAGAATAAGATTAGCTTTAAAAAAAACACCATAATTCTACAAATTCTTAAGTACAGCCTAATCTCCCTAGCCATGATGAGCCCCAGCCATGTACTAACTAACCTTGTTGTTCCAGACGAGCAGCCCGTTGGCTCCGCCCCCAAGATGACGTCATCCACCACCACGCGGCCGCCGGGGTTCGTCCAGTGCTACGTCTGCCAAAGGGAATTCGGATCCCGGTCTATTGAGATCCACGAACCTCAGTGCCTCGAAAAGTGGAGAGTCAGAAACGCCAGGTTGCCAAAGTTAGTTCGAGTTTTTAAAGTTCGTGTTGTTTATTTTGGAAGGGGTTTGGGATCTCCTTAACCCCCCTCCCCCTCCCCCCCCCCCGTGGTGGGTTCGAAATGATTTTATGGGAAGGATTAATGAATCTGAAGGAAATGGATGAGTGAGTGGAGTCTAAATTGAGTATAAGAAGGAAGTTGGAAGTTTGAAATACACTTGGAAAGTTTGTGTTTTTGTGATTACTCGAGTGGTGCTTTTAGACTTTTTTTTTTTTGAAAATGCAAAGTTTAAATGTGAATTTATGTGTGTGATTAAGTTATGGAGATTTAAATAGAAGTGGAAAAATAGCTTTCGGGATGAAAGTATCTTCGTCATCACGGTGTATGTAAGTGGATGTTATGAAAATAATTGACTAAAATGTGCTTTGATTGTGTTAAATAATTTCAGAAAGACTTTATTGAAAGAATATATGGTAACGTACTTTGACTACGTCTAGAATTTCGTATTATATCTAGAATTTTATATTATCATAGGTTAATAGATTGTGAATAGATATTTTTCACAATTTACATACTTTTTTGTTTTGTTTTTGTTTTTTAGTTATCACATTCATCACTATTTTCATTTTTTAAAATTATTTTCATATAAGCTATTTCTATTGTGTGTACCTATACTCTCCATTAGATGTGTACATTTTTTTATTGTATGATCTTTAATCAGATGATAGAGATTTTGATTATTATGTATCACTACTTTAGATAATTTTATTGCAGACGCTAGAGATTGAATATATATATATATATATATATATATATATATATATATATATATATATATATATATATATATATATATATATATATGTATGTATGTATTGACACCTTAGACCATAAACCCGCTTTTAAAAAAAATCATAAAATCAGGGGTTCAGAACTGGGAAAAAAATAAATTTATAAGATTCTCTGACGTCCAAGAATATAACTATTGGAATCCCGTGTATTTCTGGAGATCGTACATGGCTGACCTATCGAAGCTGACATATAAGGAATCTGTTACGTCATACATCTCTTATATTTGACATTTTGTTACATACATTAGGAAACTTTACTCGTTCGGTAGGCCATGTTTTATAACGTTATATTTTCTATTTCTGAGATTCATTTTCAAATCGTCTTGATAACGTACATGATGTATTCAGAAACGTATTTAATTTTCATGTAATATTGCTTTAAACTTTATTTTTTTATTTAGTCCTTTATTTACCACCCTGGCTAACTGCACAGGCGTGGGCAAGCTGTGGTAATGGTCAGAGCATTATATAATAGTATTACAGTGTAAATCTAGATCATAACATTATTACGATCTATAATATATCATTTAAAAGAAAAGAACAAACACAGTAATTTATCTACTCATCTACCAAGCCGGCGTACGGACCAGACTAATATCGAAGACTGATATAAAAAGTCCGTAGAATAATGACATTTTTTTCTTTGTACGCTCGTGGTAATATTTTTTTTTTCTCAAAATCGTTATCGATAATTTTTGGAGATATCGACAAGCACTTTTTTTTGTTATATATATCGATGCACAAAGTAAGGAAAAATGTCTGTGATGTAACTATAAACATACGTTAGGAATACCGTATGTTTACTTCTATTGTTTTCTATGTTTATCATCTTCTCTTTGTCTTTTTCTTCTTTCATTTTTTCCTTCATTCTCTCTTTTTGTAACTCTTGTTCTTTCATGTCGTATGTTTATTTCTAATATTATGTTGTTTTCTGTGAGTTTATTTTCTTCTCTTTGTCTTTTTCTTCTTTATTCTATTCTTTCTTGTTTTCCTTCATTCTCTCTTTGTACGTCTTGTTCTTTAATTTTTCTCTCTTTCTTATTTTTTTTCTCGTCCTTCAGCACTTCTTTCTTTTCCTTTTGCTCTTGTTCTTCTTATTCGTGTGTATCTTCCTCCTGCTCCTTCTTCTTATTCTCCTCCTCCTCCTTCGTCTTCTCCTCCTCCTTTTTGTTCTTGTTCTTCTCCTTCATCTTTTTCTTCTTAGTCTTTCATCTTCTTCCATCCTTTTCTTCTTATTCTTCTCCTCCTTCTCTTCCTACTCCTTCTTCATCTCCTCCTTTTGTTCTTCTTCTGCTCCTCCTCCTTCGTCGTCTTCTTCTTCTGTTCCACTTCCATCTACTTTCCCTCCTCTTCCTCTTCCTCATCTTCCTTCACCTCTTCCTCCTCTTCCTCCTCCTCCTCCTCTTCCTCATCCTCCTTCTCCTTTTCTGCTTTCTTCTTTTTCTTATTCTTCTCCATTCTTCTCTTTCTTCTCCTCCTCCTCCTCTTCCTTTGTCTCCTTCTCTTGTCCTCCAACTTCTCTTTCACTTCTCCTGCCTCCTCTTCACTCTCCCCTTCTCATTCCCTCCTTCCGTTCCTCCTTCCGCCTCTATCCACCTTCCAAAATGGCTGCACTTAAACACAGGCATATTTGCTCATTCATTACGTCAAGGAAACGCGTCTCGGAGTGTTGCCAGTGGTTATTACACGTGATAGAAACTGACTAATGACTTGTGCCTTTGCATATTATAAGAAAAAAGCGCTGAAGTGTATTTTTCCCCTGGTGTTGTGTGTGGCATGACGGGTGAAATCTCAGTGTTTGGGCTTATACGTGCGTGCGTAAGGATCACTTCGTCAGGGAGTGTGTGTGTAAATTTGTTATTATCGGTGAATTAAGGATATTGTAAGTGCATTAAAGTTTTTTTTTCAACAAGTGGTGAGATTATGATAAGTATTGGTGAACGAGATATTAGTGATAGATTATAAAGCTATGGTTGAAGTGATTTGAAGTGTTTAAGCTTTTTTGGTGAAGTGTTAAAAATTTCGTGTCAAAGAAGATATATGCCCTATAAAGCTCCAAAGAAATTATATTAAATAAAGAAAATATAGAAGAATCAGTTATCAGCAGATGCCATCCTATAATAAATCGATAAATCATATCAAGGAATTATCATATCAAGGAATTCACTTATCTGGTCCATTTTACACTCAGAACCCCTGCTGAGAATTCTAGCCATCCACACAAGAAAGAAAATTATAAAATGACATGAAATTTCGCAACGTAATTTCAAATCAATGGCCTACACAGGACCATTGCATTTTAACCCGTTAAAAAGTAGGTTAACTGGGGCTCACTTTTTAACGGTCATGGAATTTGAATAGACTTATGCTGTTTTGGAAATATAATATCTGTATTGTTTTTGTCTATTATATTTTGTATTGTATTATTATTGTTATTTTTCTATAATGAATGACAGTAATGATAGTAATTGTTTTAAGTACTATTTTTTATATTATCACTATCATTATCATTATTACTGTTAATTTTCTTACTAGTAGGTGTAGCAGCAGTTGTATCAGCATTGTTTTTATCATTGTTTGATTATCATTCATGTTATTATTATCATTATCATTATTATTTATTATTATAGATTGTTATGATTATTGTTATTGATATAAATATTATTATTATATTATTGCTGTTTTTATTATTTTTTATTATCATTATTATTGTTATTGTTATTATTATTATTATTATTGTTGTTGTTGTTGTTGTTGTTTTGTTGTTGTTGTTGTTATTATCATTATTGTTATAATTATTGTTGTTGTAATAATCATTGTCATTATCATTATTATTATCATTATTATCATTGTTATTGCTATTATCATTATTATTATTATTGTTGTTGTTATCATCATTATTGTTATTGTTATTATTGCTGTCATTAATATTATTATTATTATCATTATTACTATTATTATTGTTATTAGTAGTAGTAGTAGGATCAGTATCATTGTTATTATCATTATTATTATTAATGATATTGTTGTTACTGCTGTTATTATCATCATTGTCATTAGTATTGTCATTATCATTTTTCTATCCCTATCATCATTACCATCATTATTAGTATTGTCATGATTATTATTATTATTATTATTATTATAATTATTATTATTGCTATTGTTATTATTATTATCATTATTGTTATTGTTAATATCATTATTATTATTAATTATTATCATTATTAGTATCATAACTAGTAGTAGTAGTAATAATAAGAGTAGTACTGTTATTATTATTATCATTACCCTTGTATTATGATTATTACTTAATTAGTAGACGTAGTACTAATAGTTGCATCTTTATTATGTTACTATTATTATCAACATTACAAGGATCACCATTATTATTATTATTATTATTATTATTATTATTATTATTATTATTATTATTATTATTATTATTATTATTATAATGGTGATAATGATAATTATTATCGTATTTACTAATGAAATTATTATTGATATTTTTCTTGTTGTTAACATTATCATTGTTATTGTAATTATGTTTATTGTTATAATCATTATTACTATTAATATCATTATTCGTTATTATTACTGTTACTATTATTTTCATTATTATTATTATTGCTGTTTTGTTCTAGTTAGGATAATAGTAATAATGCTGGTACTATTACAATTATTATAATCTTAGATTAGTTATTAATATTATTACTATAACTATTATGATTGTTGCTTTTATTATGATTATCATCACTATCATCATTATTATTATTGCCATTGTTATCATTGCTATTATTACTATGACTTTTATCATTATCATTATCATCATTAATATTCGTTGTTACTCTTATTATTCTGTTATCATTATTGTTGTTGTTATTATTATTATTATTATTATTATTGTTATTATCATTATTATTATTATTATTATTATTATTATTATTATTATTATTATTATTATTATTATTATTATTATTATTATTATTATTATTATTGCTATTATTATTGTTATTATTATTATTGCTATTATTATTATTATCATCATCATCATCATCATCATCATCATCATCATCATCATTTATTATCATTGTTGTTGTTGTTGTCGTTATTGTTGTCATCATTATTATTGCTGTAGTTTCTGTTGTTGTTAATATTATATTATTATTAGCAGTAGTAGTTGAACTATTAATATCATTATCATATCATTATGATTATTATTAGTAGTACTAGTAATATTATTGTTATTATTATACTTTGTTATAACTATTATAATTATTATTATAATTATTATAATTACTATTGTTATTATTACTATTATCATTATTATCATTATCATCATCGTTATTGGTATTATCATCATTATCATATTTTTCAATTATCATTATTGTTGTTGTTATTATCATTATTATGATTATTATTGTTATTCTTATTCTTATTATTATTATTGTTGTTGTTGCTGTTGTTATTATCATTATCAGCATCATTATCACTATTATTACTATAATGATAATGATAATAATAACAACGACAATGATAATAAGAATAAAAATAGTGATTATAAAGATAATAGTAATAATGATGATAAATAATGATAATGATAATGATAGATATTATAATGATAATGGTAATGAAAGTGATAATAATGATAATAACTACGATAATAATAATAATAGTAATGAAAATAATAGTAATACTAATAACAGTGATATTAATGATTATAATGATAATGCTGCTGCTGATGATAAAATTGAAAATGATAATAGCAATAATATTGGAAATAATGATAATAAAAATGATGATGATGATAACAATAACAATAATGATAATATTGATGATAATAATGATAATATTGATGATAATAATAATGATGATAACGATAATGATAATAATAATAATAATGATGATAATAATGATTATATCAAAGAATATGATACTAATAATGATGATGATAATGGAATGGTAATGGTAAGAATTATGTTAATAAAAGGAATGATAATGATGATGATGATGACAATTGAAATATTACTAATGATAATGATAACAACAATAATGATAATGACAATAATAAAAATAATGATGATAATATCCATATTGACAATAACAACAGCAATGATAATAATGATAAAGATAATAATAATAATAGCAATAAGGATTATGGCAATGATGGTAAGGATAATACTATTAATACTTGCACCAATAAGAATTATGACAATGATAATAATGACAGTGATTATAGTAGTACTAATGGGAATATTAAATGATGATTATGATAACAATAATGCTAGTTATAATAATGATAATAAAAAGGATAATTGTAATGAAGATGAGAATGATAATGGTAATTGCAACAATAATGATAATATAATGATGATGATGATGATGATAATAGTAATAACGGTAATAATGAAAATTATAATGATAATTCTAATGAAAATAAGAATGATAATGATAATAATAACAATAATGATATGGAGGTAATTATAATAATAGCAATAGTGGTAATGATAATAATAATGATAATGATAATGAAAGGGATAATACAAGGTGTAATGCTAATCAAAATATTAATCAAAACAATGATAATGATGAAAAATAATAAAAGTAATGATGATAATATTAATAATAAGAATGATAATTATCATCATTGTTTTTATTATTATTTTCATTACCATTA
The DNA here is from genome assembly GCF_042767895.1 of Penaeus vannamei. NCBI lineage: Eukaryota > Metazoa > Arthropoda > Malacostraca > Decapoda > Penaeidae > Penaeus > Penaeus vannamei. The sequence goes on from NC_091568.1 coordinate 3,496,873, forward strand.
TTCATTATTACCAACATAAAAATTATCATTATTGCTAGCATTATAGTGGTTATGGATATTGTTGTTATTTATTTATTCATTTATTTTTATTATTATAATTCTTTTTGTAATAATCGTAGTTGTTGATGTTGTTGTAACAGAGGTATAAGTAACAGAGTCATTGCACCATTATTGTTATAATCTAGCATCATTGTTATTGCTTCACTGATATCATTGCAAATTATACTGATACTATAATTATATATCAATTATTATCATCTTCATCATTATCATACTGTTATTATTACTATTATTGTTATTATTATTGTTATTATTATTATTATAACTACTACTACTACTACTACTACTAATCATACGTCTACTACTGCTACCGCAGCTGCTACTATTACTTTTATTATTTTATCATTGTTGTTATTGTTATTATTACTATTATTGTCATTTTGTTGTGAAGATAAGCATGACAACAAAACAAATGATATTGATAATACCAACACTGATGATAATTACTGTTATCATTATAACGTTATTACTATTATATTTACATTATTTTGATGGTGACAGTAATAAAAAAGTTGTAGCTAGATAAACAATAATTATAACAATGGCATAAGCAGTCGTAGTAGCAGTAATAATAGCAGTATTAGTATTAATAGTAGCAGAGCAGTAGTAGTAGTAATATTAGCATCAGTAGTAGTAGCAGCGATAATAGTAGTAGTAGTAATAACAGTAGTTGAGTGGTAGTAGTAGTAGTAGTAATGGTATCAGTTGTAGTAGCAGTAGTAATAGTGGTAGTAGTAGTAGTATTTTCTTATAAATACTATCGTTATAATGAACAGCAGTGATTATTATCATCGTTGTTGTTATTGATATTATATTTCTTATTGGCGGGATTAATTTTATTATTATCTTTATATTCATCATCTTTGCATCATTATTTGTATTATTATTATGGTTCATATCATTCAAATTATCATATTTTTTTCATTATTAATATTATGATTATTGTTGTTATTATAATTATTTGCTGGAGTAGTGATAATATAATATTTGTTATTCTTTTCCTTATTGTTTTTGTCATTATTGTTTTTATTATTACTATTATTATCATCATTATCATTATCCTTATTATCATGATTAATAAAGTATATTATTGTCATTATCATTAATGTCGATATGACTATTATTATTTTTTTATTATATTTATCGTCATTTAAGTCATATTATTATTGACTATTGATGATTTTATATATTCATTACTTCTGTCTATTGTTAATAAATATTTCATTTGGATTTATTCATATCATTTCATTTATAACTTTTGTGTTTAATAGATATTGGTGATATTGTTCATCTATCTATTGTTATTTATTATTTGGTAAGTATATATCAGTTTCATTATATTTATATTATCTAAGGCATTTATTTATTCATTGATTATTTATAAGATTTCTATCGTACCATTGTTAATTATCTATAATTATTTTCTTTATTAGAAGCAATGAAACAATTTTCCAGTTTTCTTTGTTGAAAGCAATAGAACATAATTATTAATAACAGTTTCCTTTATCAAAAACAGTGAAACACTGTTGCCATTGTTACTGTGATAATTTTTATTATGAAGTGTAGCGGTTGTGGTAACGATCCATTATTCATTATTACCTGTTTTGTTTATATTTACATATTCGGTTCTATTCGCAAATCAATTCTATAGTAAACTCGTCATTGTTACTGCCATTGTTATTGTTATATTCTGTATTGTTGTTATATCTTATTCTCAGTGGTAATTATAAAAAAAAAAACATAATTATCATTAGTACAATAACTATTTGCTGTTGTTATTATCAATACAACTACAATTATTGGCATCGTTATCGTTAATAATATTACTGCTACTACAACCACTATTGTTTGTATTATTATTACTGGTTTCATCATAATTATTATGTTATTGTTGCTCTTACTGAGTATGCAAATAACATTGGTTATAGTGAAGATAATTATATCATTTTTTATTATCATCAATGATCATCATAATCATCATCATTATAATAATAATAATGATAAAGATAATTATGATAATGATAATAATAATAGTAATAACAATATCACTACCATTGTTATTATTACTATTACCATCATCATTATTATGATTATGATGATGACAATTATCATTGCTATTATTATTATTATTATTATTATTATTATTATTATTATTATTATTATTATTATCCGAATTGTGATATTATTACTTTTAGTGATTAGTATTGTTTGTCTACATAATAATTGTAATAGTACTACTAGAAGTAAGAAATGTGATAATAAGAATAAGGATAATGATAATGATAATAAATGTAATGATGATAATTATGCTTACAGTCATGAAATCATTGAAAAGGGTGGCATTGTCATTATTGGTGTTTAATAATGGTACAGAATGGCAATAATAATGTAATAGTTATTTCAAGTATTATAACAGGAACTATTATAATTACCATTCATTAAGAGCATGGCAGCCGTGGCAATAGTTATGTTAATGAATATTACTCCAAAAATAAAATAGCGATAAGAATGGAAATAGGAATAAACTAGATAACATTAATTTCTCTTCTTATTGTTACTCCCATGCTGTTCTTACTTCTATTGGGATTCTTTATGATTATTGGCATTGCCGTCAGTGCTAATTTGGTTTTTAGAGGATGATATTGTTAGCTTCAATTGTATAGTTATGGTTGTTAATTTAATATTTTCTTATTAAATTACGGTTTGTTTTTGCTATTATGAATATTATTCCTGTTTATTTGTGTTATCCTTGTCATCATCAGCATTGTCATTTTTATTATTATTTTTATATTACTCTACAACACTTATCACCTTTGCCATTCTCACCATCATAATAACTTTCCTTTGTTATTATAAGCACCGCCACAATCATCACAATAATTATTGTGTTTTTTCCCGCTTCAACTTAGTTTATTCACCACCATCATCATCACTAAAATCGTCGTTATTCTCATTCGTAGGAAATTAAAGTTTACCCTGAAAAAGTAAGTGAGTTGCGTGCATAATATTCGTAAAGTCGAAGCATTTCCATTGTCATTTTTACGACCGTTGTGTGTGACACTTAGTTCTGCCTTCTGGGTGTTGTGGCAATGTCCTTCTGTATATTATAAATCTACTTTTTATTTATTTTTTTTCTTCTAATGGTGAGTAACGTGAGATATTAGTATGTCTTTTTATGTTGTAAATCGCAGTTATTCGCTCAGTCCTATATGATTTTATAAGAAAATATTGTTATTCATTTTTTTTCCTAAAGATAAGTAACACGTAATATTAGTTTGTGTTCGTCGTCATATATGAATTTATAAGAATATACTGTCATTCATATGTTATAAGGATAAGTAACACGAAATATTAGTTTGTGTTCGTCGTCATATATGAATTTATAAGAATATACTGTCACTCATTTTCCTAAGGATAAGTAACACGTAATATTAGCATGTGTTTGTCGCCTTATATAAATATATAAGACCATATTCTTCATTTTTTCCAATGATATGACACGAGATATACTTTCTGATAGATCATATATAGTCGTTACTATGAATCACACCCACTGCAGTCCTACTAGCTCGACTATGTACCGCAAAAACAAAATGACTAACCTAAATAGACCCTTTTCTCGTATTCTGAGAACTGTATCCGTGATCTTGTAGCCTCAAGGGTTCAATAATCTCTGAGTCATATACAGGTGTTTCTTTATGATTGAATGCATATGTGGTGTCTACAGGTGTTTTTCCCTTAGTGTGTGTGAGGGGGGGAGGGGAGAGGGGGGAGGGAGGGGGACAGTTATATTTATGTTTATATCCGTTTGTGAGTGTGAGTTGGATCGAGAGTGAGAGTGAGAGTGAGAGTAAGGGTTAATGAGTTAATTGGGGAGTGCGTGAGTGAGTTAATGAACGTGGGTGTGTGTGTGTGTGTGTGTACTTGTGTGCATGTGTGATTATGTGTGTGTGTGTCAATGCGTGTGCTTGATTGTGAGTGTGTACATGTGTATTTGATTGTGTGTGTGTGTGTGTTTGTCTGAGAGTTTGTGTGTGAGTATGTGTGTCTGTGTCTGCGTGTACATGTGTGTCTGTGTCTGCGTGTGCATGTGTGTGTCTGTGTCTGCGTGTGCATGTGCGTGTCTGTGTCTCCGTGTGCATGTGTGTGTCTGTGTCTGCGTGTGTGTTTGCGTCTGCGTGCGTGTGTGTGTGTGTGTGTGTATATGTGTATGTGTGTGCGTGTGTGTGTGTGTGTGTGTGTGTGCGTGTGTGTGTGTGTGCGTGTGTGTGTCTGCGTGCATGTGTGTCGGGGTGTCTATATATAGTTTGCGTGTGAAAGCTGAAGGTTAGTGCGTGGGTAAATGTATGTATTGACATCAGTTAATGTTACATAAGAGCTTTTTTCAGTGCAAGATTGCTCATACTTTCTTCATGCAATTAGGGAAAAATACGAGCGAAGAGAAATATTTAATTACAGGTTGATTCATTCCCTCTTGGTTCGATAGTGAATTTAAATTGGATGAACGTTAGGTGATAATTCTCCTTCT